>NW_019213075.1:0-11688 GCF_002532875.2 Varroa jacobsoni | reverse complement strand
ATTACGTAAAATTTATACGCGCTCAAGTAACCGACCGCATGCTGAAGCTTTCAATGCGACTAATGTTGACTATATAAACGCCGACCCTGGTTCAGTTAGCAGCTTTTGCCGTCATAAAAGTTAACAGGCCACACGCGTGTTGAAATAGTGATATAATGACTATTTCATGTGCCAGTGCTAAAAATGTACTGGCGTTTCTCCAATGAGGGCCCTTGTTATTGCAGACCCGTTGCTGCATGCGATGGGAAAAATGGAGCGTATACTGAGGTGTTTTGCGATGCGATATCCAATAATACAAATAGTAACATAAAGTTAGGTTAGCGAAGAGTTCACGCAATTAAGTTAGCGCTCCTAAATTTTGTATATTTCAATTACATTAATTATTATAGTACACATTAAAATTAAAAAAACGAACCATATGTACAAAAACATAAGTCGGGCGTTACATAGGATGTAACGCAGTTTTTACTATGTATTGATTCATGCTTCATTATACTATAATCAACACCAAATGTTTCTGATGAAAAATATGTCTCTCTGATTATGGTTCAGTTCTTTGATTTTCGTTTGTTGTTACAGAATTGGAATGAACATCTAACACGGTAGGGATAGCGGTACTGCTGACCAACGAATTGTACATTGAAAATCTGGCAGGATGGTTTCCTCTGCGAGTGCCGTAGAGGAGGCCGCTCTGAAGAACGGGCTTTCCCTTAAGACCAAGATGGCACAAGAGGATGAGAGCCCGACGGGATCTGTGAAGAACGGTAGGATTTCGTACCAAACTGCACTTATATCCCTTAGTGGTTTGCTTCTGCTCTATTCGGTTGTTTTCAAAAGGGTTCCATATTTATCCATTTGAAATTTGTTTAATTGGTGGCAAGTAGACTTTCATGCACTTTAGGTCATATTATTTTTGTCGGCTTGTCTTGCTGTATGCTACTATAATATAGGTGTGGCCACCGATGAAAGCTCGCAGAACTCAATCACATCCGAAAAAGATAAGGATAAAGCGGCTCAAAATGGCGCTGCTACGAACGGCGAACACAAAACGGGCGACATAGAAGCCGAGGATGAAGATTATGAAATACAGGAATTTGACGAGCCTGAGGAACCTGTAGTTGTTATCGAAGACGACGATGACGAGGTTCCGCCTGAACGAGAGACACGGGCTGATGATAACTCAGCTGTTAAGAAAGAGAAAACGGAAGAAGGTGACGTTGAAATTAAAGAAGTCAAGGTAGGTTCATCAAGAATAAACGATTTCGCAAAAGTTCGCAAGTGTTCTTCGCTGTGTGTCGTTTACAAACACTTTGTTCCCAAACAGTTGGCTGTATGATAAAGCAACATTTTGAATTACTGCCGCCGCTTATAAGTAGCAAATGTCTGATATGGGAAAGAAACATGACGTCGCCCTATGCTTATCCGGAAATTTTCACACAAGACTTCATGATAAATAACGTATTCTAATTTTTAGGAGCTTTCGAAATTACAAGTTTTTCGAAAGGTTTTTAAAGGACATGCGGCCGAAAAAGTTGAGTAAGCGATGTTTAAGTTGTCGATCGGTTGTAAAGACAGTTAGTGATAGCCATTTCAAACTTCTTCCCTTCCAACATCGATCTAGCATAAGCTATTTATAGATGGAATATTGATGTTTTGTTGTCTTAGGAGGACACCAAGATGGAGGTTAAGGCTGAGATTAAATTGGAAAAGCCTGAAGTAAAGGTAGAGAAGCCTGAAAAGGCAGAGAAAACGGAAAAGACAGAAAAAACGAAGAAGACGACAGAAAATGGTTGCGATTCAAAGAAGGACTCAGATGAACAATCGGAAAACGATGAGAATCGACCACACATCAAGATCGTACGGGATGTCCGTAGACTGGACAAAGGCCTGCCGAAATTCCTCCGTCGACGAGTGAAAGTTGGCCAATGGACGCCATGCGATATGCCGAAAAATGGCGAATTTAAAATGAAAGACAGTGAAGCACTGGTGGAAGTGCCATCGTTGACGTGTCCGATGTTAATCAAAGAGCGCGATGTTTTCGCGCGCCGCGTCAAGGATGGAAAAGTAATTCCGCCGAAGCCACGGAAAGCTCCGACGCATCAGCCAAATCAGTTCAAGCTCGGACAAACTTCCGTCGTCGACTTCTTTACGAGCTCGGCCGGCGATTTTCTAATGCAAATTGGCCTTGATCGGGTTAGCGAACACTACAACAAGGAACAGATCAAGGCTAAGGAACGAGAAATGCGTCGACACGGAAGGTCTGCCGAACTGCTCGAATCTGCAAAAAAGCACGCGGAAGACTTTCAAAAAAGCAAGGCACGTAATGCCGCCTTTCATCATAAACTCAAGCGTTGCCAGACGTGCGATTTCAAAACAGAGTCTCAGATGGTTCTTGAGGGTCATCTACTCACGCCGCATTTTACGCAACGGCGCGAGTTGCAATGCTCGTTCTGCCCATTTATTACGCGCGACGCCAAGGCCATCATCTTCCATATGGAGGCCCACCACAGTAAGGTGCCGGTCATGGAGCCGCCCCCGCAGTTCTACGAGTGTCCATTCTGTCCCTTCGAGACCAACTTGAAAAACAAAGCCGGCACGCATGTAAATCGCTGTCAGCGCTATTTCAACAACAACGTCAATCAGAGTCCTGGAAATGACTTCCAAGCGCCGGGCATGACGTCGAAGCCCATTACAAATGAAGATATCAAGATGTACGAGAAATTCTTCATCGCCTTAACACAAGCCAAGAATCAGGTAGGTTTCTCAAATTATTATATATTTTCAGTGGAAGCATGTAAATGGCGTGCCGGCTTACTCGTATTTATGAATTTTACGACTAGCTTTTTTTATTTACTTTTACTAAGTAAATCGTTATTTGATGATTGCCGCTTGTAAGCTAGTGCATACACGAGGACACATTTAACTTCCGGAAAACTCCTTTAATATCGAAAATGTTGTATACTATAGGTGTTACCTTTAATAGTCTTTCGACTTGTTGGCATATCAGCTGCGCTCATGTTGAATTTCGCTTATATTGCGTCATGGATTTGTTTCACATGCTATTTGTCGTTTATTATATGCCTGTATTTATCCTAAAAAAATCTGGCTCTCGTTGGCCTTTACGCTCTATATGTACAGTTAATCTGGATCGTACACGCACAATGGCCAAGATTAAAAATCTTCGCATTCATGGCATGTTGGTGGAAATTGATTTTTTCATTATTGAAAATTATTCAACGATCTATTGTTGTATGTCTTGTATCTTCTGGTATTTACATCATGCTTGAATATAATAGGCCACAAAAATTAGGCTTAACTATTTTTGAGTATCATTCTTGTAAGAAGAATTATTACCTTCTGTAAATGTGTTTAGCGTCATACGGCATCATCAATTCTATCAGCCGCTATAGGAATTTGCCTGATTAAATTTTTTCACTTATTATTATCACCGGCCGCATTCTCTCTCTTTACGTTAACTATTTCCCGTCTGTTTTACAACACTCTTATTCATGACTTGATTTTCTTTTGTAAAACTCACCTGGTTACAGGCCGCTGCCCAAGCCGCCCAAGCCGCTCAGGCGGCCTCATCTGCTCAACAGCGGCAGCAGTTGCTTATGGCTGCTGCGGCAAGCCGTGGCAACAATTCCCGCGGGGGTACGAATGCTATTTACCAGCAACTACAAAATTTAGCTACTCGGCAGGGAACCGCAGCCGGTCGTACGAGCAACCAGGCCGGCCAAGGACGGGTGCAACAACAACAGTCCCCTAACGTCTCTCAGGCCAGCCTACTGCAACAGGCCCAGGCGATGGCCCAAGCTGCAGGGGTGAGGATTAACTATTTTAACTATTTAAAAATGTTATTTTCATTATTCTAGTAAGACGTCAGTCTTATTAGAAAATTCACAGCGCATATATAAAATATATGCGCTGTGAATTTTGTGCATATACATGCAGTATCATACAAACATACTGTTGACGATGCTGACGCAACAAATAATTATTAATTATTGTTAGATTAGCTAAATTATCGTATTTTGTTGTAGAAAGGCCGTGGGGCTTACACCCGATACATGCTTGCACTTCCCATCGGTTCAGTTCGAGCTACCAAGCTTAAGCTGTATTGAAATCGTGCAATGATTCAACCTGCCTCGAAGATGGCATATTGCTAAACATTGTACGATTGTTATGCGTGCTTTTTATTGAATACTAGGCGGCAAGTCTTCTAAATGGAGCAGGTGGTGCGAATGGCGGCCTTTCTTCCCTCGCTCCGCACAACAGGGTGTCAGCTGCAGCAGCAGCGGCTAACCTGGCACGTATTCCTCAACAGCAAGGTAAGTCAAATGGCAATTGTATTCACGTCAACATTTGGGAACTTTATCGACAGCTAGACCAAACTTTTATCTGCCGCTCAACTATTAATCATATTGAATGCTCTTACTTTTCTCGTCTTAGGCTTAAATGGCTGCTCCAGGCCTCTTATCATCGTACGTATGAGTACGTAGTCGGATTGTTTACGCTGTCTGTCTGTCTGTCTGTCGGTGTGTGCTTGTGTGTGACTGATCACTCAATATATTTGAATAAAAATAGGCGTGAGTCTGGATCAGAATGTCGGATATGGACACAGTTTTATAAACGTTTCTTTATACACAATTTGTGCTACGAGTCGTTAATTTTTTATAATTATCTTGGGCTGGTATTTGTCGTTTTGTATACAGTAAGCGGCAGAAGTCTAGGGAGTAAAGCTTCCGCCCTGTTCAACTGTATTTTATGAGACTCGGAAAATTTTGAACTAATGAATGCATTTGAACTTTTTTTTTATTTAGCCGGAGCATAACATTATTCTAGCTTAACGTGTTAAGCTTACCCCTCTTACCCTCGTCCTAATCCCTTGAACTCCCGTTAGTACCTCAGATATACTATAGAGATCACAATAAACAATATCGTAATTGTTAAGCCTAACCAGTTGGTCTCTTCAGCGCATCTCAAGGCCCTGTTTGCAAAATTGGGCAATGATTCAAGCTTCAAACTGCACGTATTTAAACGTGGCTGTCGGTGCTATAATGAACAGCAATGAACGGACTGAGAACGTGATTGTTGCTAAGCCGACACAATTTACCAATATTTCATATTAAATATAAGCTACAAGAGCCGTTAATGCCACCATAAAAGAACACGGAAGATTTTGCCGACGTTGTTGCTAAGGATCCTAAAACTTTGGATGAAAACTCGGCCATTTTGTGAAGAACAAGAATCGAAGAGTGCACAAACAGCGAGATAAGACCCAATCTTCGATTTGGCTTTTTATTGTATTATGCGCGTTACTATACGTTGCTGCTTAATGATAAATCCAAATGTGTTAACGATAGTTTTTTGGTAGTTAATGTAAGTACGTTAGGCCTGTGTGCGTTCAGATATTATGTTATGTATGTTATGTTAATTAAGAATGATCTATTTTAGTGGGCAAGTAACATTTGCATTTGTTTTCGTTAACTATTAATATCTATTGCCCATCGATAGCCGATATTTCAAGTGATTATATAAAGCTGTGTGCGTGTATCCGACATCGAGTGTTTGTATTTTGCTTGTCAACATTTTAGTTCTTTTGCACCCGTTCGGTCTCTCTCTCTCTTCCCACATTGATTTCTCCACACATTTGCCAAAACCCCTATCGACTCGCTTTCTAAGTGAAAATCAACCAGTCAGTCAATCAGTGGCTACAACTTCCCACGTAACTACGTTCTGCTTCTGCTGCTTCTTGTCGCACTTCTTCCACAACTTCAACTTCTACTGCCTCTACTTCTACTAATTATTATCATCATGAATCTTTCTCAATCTCAGCCCTCAGCGAACACTCAGTTAATCGAATCGCCTCATATCACCACCATCAGCTGCTACTGCTACTACAGCTATCGAGACAGAGAGAAAGAGCCGACGAAACGAAACGTAACGAAAGAACGAATCAAATAGACGTAAAAAGCACGATTGATTGATCGATCAATCGATCGAACCAACGAACGAACGAAAATAACAGCAGACAGTGAGTGATCAGTGAACTAGAATGGGCAGACAGCTATGGTAGTGTCGTGCGCGCGTACTGAGTAGGATGTTGTTGTTGTTGTCTTCTGTTGTTGTACAGATGCGGCCAATGCAGCCATGGCGGCGGCGGCGGCAGCTGCCGCGAGTGCGGGCGCAAGCGGCGTCGGCAGTGTCAGCGGCGGCGTCAGTGGCGGCAGCAGCGGCAGCGTCGGGGCAGGTGGCGTCGCCGGCGGCGGCGTCGCTGGCGGCGGCGCGAACGGAACTTCGGGCACGACGGCTACTGATCCACGGGTAGCTCCCAAAGACCTATATGTTGACGAGTTCGACTACAAGTATAAGTTTAAGCAGTTCTGCGCGGACGGCTCGTCGCGTTGGTGCTGCACGAATCGCAAGTGTAAGGCGGCGTTCGTGATCCCGCGCGGCGAGTCCAAGCCGAGATTCCCTGTCGGTCCCGACATGCATAACCACAAGGCGTACAAAGTCGCTGAGGCGCTGGATCCTGCGAGCAACCCTGGCGCCGCCGTCGCCGCACAGCTGGCAGCCGCCGGCGTCAACATGCAAGCGCTAGCCGCGTTAACCAACGGGGGCACGAACACACAGGCGCTGTTTAGCGCGCTGACAGCCGCTGCCCGGGGACAAGGCGCTCAGAGCGCTCAGGCCCAGGCGCTCCTAGCAGCGTTGGGCGGGAAGGACGCCGCGGCCAACCTGGCCCAGGCGGCAGCTGCTGCAAGCGCCGCAAGTGCTGCCGCTGTAGCAGCTGCCGCAGCAGCTGCAGGAGGTGGTAACCCTAACACTAGCGCATCGGCTATCGCGGCGAATCAAGCGGCGGCAGCGGCCGCTGCTGCTGCGAACGCCGCTGGTGCGGCAGGTAGTCGGGTATCGTCAGGCGGGGTCGACATTTCCGACGGAAGGCTGCCAGACAAGGCTGAGCTAGTGCCAGGTATTACTTGATTCGATGAAAAACGATGAAGTTGATGACAAAGTTGATGTTGAAAACAGAAGGGGGTTGCGCGCGTGCGTGCCTGCATTTCTGTTGCAGGACAGCTGCTCGAGTAGGCTTGGAATCTGTAAAACGAAACGATATATGTTAGGGTCAGAGAACGATAAAGGGAAAGATGTATTTTGTTAAATTTGAGTTTATAATAGTTGAGAAGACGCGTTGGGAAATGAGACAATCATAGATTCTAGAGAGGGAATAACTTGGAAAATGTAGATATATCGCATTAAAGGGTGAAAAAATATGGCGCAGTAGAGCTCTAATCAATTAGCCAGTTAGTGTGAGAATGCTATTGAGTCTCTATATATATATATATATACATATATATATATATATATATATATATATATATACATATATTACTAATCGAATGGCTTTCGTTCTGTTTTTCGCTTTCTGATACAAGAAACCCTATGACTTTAGTTCTTTCTCTGCCCCGTTTAAGGTACTCTGCGCGAAGAAAGCTTCGCGCTACTGTCATATTGCTTTACCTGTAAGCCTTCTAACTGCTATGCATTTTTGTCTGTACGTGCTTTAAAAGCGGGTGCCTTACGCCCGTTATAGTGTAACAACTTTCTTCCGCGGATAGCCCTTGTTGCTTTCGCTTTCCTCCTCACAAAGGAAAACAAAGTGATCTAAGAGCGTGGAACTGCCTCATAACGCAGTACCTTTAATGGCACAACCTCACAATGTATCACACGCGTCACGCATCTTCACTGTTTCGCCGTAATAGCCTCTGTTTACTACTACTACTACTACTATTACTACTATTTCGGCTGCCTTTTGCCATTTCTTTTTCACAACACTAGGTTTGGCATGCTAACTGCTTGAATCGCTGGCACCAATGTGACTACTTTTTCGTTCTGTGGATCGTCGTTCGATTAACACAACAGGCTGGAGTTCACAACCTCACTAACAGTAATAACGACAAGGACAACACCTCGGTTATCAGCGGATTTCTATGGGTAGATAAGGGTATGGCTCCTGCGTGAGAACATGACACGATTCGTGTCATGTAGCTTGGACGAGATGACTGAACTTCACATGTCAGTTGTTCCGCCATATGCTGCACTGACTGCAGTTACTCCTCTTATCTCTGTTTTCGCTGACGTTATCTCACTAACCGCACTCTGTTTCACTGCTAATCGACACTAATCATTCGGTCACCACGAAGGTTAGCACGAATTTCTGCCCAATGAAGGCCATAACCGACCGCGCCGTTGTCATGAGTTGGCAATCGTTGGGGCTGCTTTCAAACCACACCTGTCTTTCGTTTCTGAGAACAGCTCTATATATATATATATATATATATATATATATATATATATAGCTAGCTATTCAGAAACGCAATCGATGCTTTCACAGTGGTATATATACTTACGATGTTGCCCTCTCGCTAGTAGACTTGTGTGCTCGAAGTAGTGCTGAACTAACAAACATAACGCAGAAGTGTAATTGATGCTTCTACTGTTCTTGTTTAACTGCTGTATTTTCTACGGCGTCGATTAATGAGCCTTTTTTTGTTTCGATTTGATCTGTCTTCATTGCGCTGCTCAGGAGTAGCGACTCGTCTCTCAGCTCCGGGCACTGGGCGAGCACCTGTTATCTTGGAAAGTTCTGGTCAAGGAAATGCTGGCGCGCAGGGTGGCGCAGGTGCATTTGTCATATGCGAAATCTGCGACGGTTTCATTAAAGATCTCGAACAGCTGCGTACCCACATGCAGTGGATCCACAAGGTAGGGCGCAGTGATAAAAACTGTAGTATAACTTTATTTCGAGAAATGCACGGCTGGTTCGTAATACGTGTACACAAGATAAGGTCAGTGTTTTAAGTGAATGAACACATCGAGACTTGCCAAGGTATCGCCATATCTATGTGTAGGTCAACTGAACAAATGAATATATCTAATCGTCTGCAGTCGTGTTTCACCAATGTGGCATTTGAGTCAGGTCCGATGTGACCTTTCAGTAAATAACTGGTAATTGATTCTTTCGAGTATCTCTAATGTGAATATACCATTTTTTCTTTCCGTGTTATCTGGCCTTTTTTCTTTCTTGATTACAGGTGAAAATTCACCCCAAGATGCTTGCAAGTCGACCTCCTCTTAGCTGTCAAAAGTGTCAGTGGCGCTTCTTCACTGATCAAGGCCTCGAACGGCATCTGCTTGGCGCACATGGACTCGTCACCTCGAACATGCAAGAGCTCGCTAACAACACCCAGGACGGCGGCCGCTGTACGGTCTGCGGGCGTATCTATGCTAGCAAGCTGGTACAACATATGAGCCAGGTTCACAGAGTGATGCTAAAGCCCGCTCATCTCTCATACAAATGTACAGTGTGCACAGCAACCTTTAATCTGTACCGTCTATTCGAATCACACGTTTACTCCGTGCATTCGGGCGCTATGAAACGCGGTTCAACGAACACGACAGATCAGAGCGCTGCAAAACGGAACCGCCGAGACGATGCCAGCTCGAGTAGTGGCCTAAATTTGACTACAGCGAACTCGAATAGAGGTGGTGGTGGTGGTGGTGGCGGCGGCGGCGGCAGTAGCAGTGTGACCTCTGGCGACACCGTCTACCCCAAGAGCTGCGCGCTCTGCAACGGAGCTCGCGTCGACGACTTCCTTCAGCATCTGGCTGATAAACATATGCCGAAGAATGTCAAAGTCGGCGTATGTCAAATCGAAAAGTGCTCATCATGTCTAAGCAACTTCGACGGCATGGTCGTGATGAACTCGGATCTAGGCGAGAGCTCATCCTCGGACGACGACGACGATTGAGCTAGTAGAAAGCGCTAAAGCTGGAAGTAGTACAGTGGCTGTAGCAGCAGCAGCAGCAACAAAACGACAGCAACCGCTACAACGGAGAAAGGCCGAGGGAACAGCCGGTACCGGTGGTACAAGCCTGATACAGATAAGCACGTGCATACTAATCATGATGTAGATGAACATATTATCAACATGTACGTGTGCGGACGGCTGACGCTATACGTTACGTTATATCAACGTTAAGAAAAAGAAGACAACACGCCGACGCACAACGATAATAAAAAAAAAACGATAGAAGGAAATCAGAGATGGAGGGAAAGGAAAAGTAAAGAACAAACATGGGTTCGTAACATTAGCTATGATAACCAACCACGGCAGGCGACACACACAAAAAGACCAAAAGCGGCGCAAGCTACAGATTTTTTAGACTGAAGCAAGAAACACGGACGCGGACACTTGCTGCTACTAAATGGGCAAACTATTTATGGGTGAACGAGCGGTGAAATTGTGAATACCAGAAATTGACCGTCCGTCTCATCTCATCTATTATATTCCAGGCGATAATTCACGCAGGTCTGGAAACTCTACCGCGTACGACGCGATTGTCTGTCTAATCTACTAATATGTATGTTGAATACTATAGCCACTATTGATTCTCGCCTAATAAAAGGAACCGGACTGCGATAGACTCGTTCGGTTCGATGACGCGTGTGTGGTCGTTGACGAACAGGCTGCGATCCGTCTGCAGCGATTTCTTTATCACCTTTACTTCTATGGATAGTAGCAGCTAGTGTACCGTTGCTCACACACTGTTAACGTATTGTTGTGGATCATCAGAAAATTAGATCGTCAATCAACGAAGAGCAGCCACTCTGTAGGCGCTCTGTCATTTTTTAAGAAGTTGGATTGCCATGTGCATATATATATCATCTATATATATATATATATATATACACGCAACCCAAACACGCCGCGAACAGCGCGCCGCAACCAGGCTGCTGGCCTGAGGCAGCAGATTATACTGGAGTAATTTCTAGAAGTGTATGAATATAGAGAAAGAAATACCCATCGGTGGATTCTACACACAGATGAGCGAGAGAGCCCAAATGAGTGACTGACAGCAGAAATAGGCAGATGTATGAAACTACCATTAATAATATTAGTAAGGATACCAATAATAACAATAACTAATAATAATGACATAGTCGTTTGGTCTAAGTACATATTAGTTTTAGGAATGTGAAATAAATGTACGAAATAAGATTGTGGCGGGTTGTAATCGAAATAAGGCTGACGATTATGACGACAATTGTAGTAGATTAAGATAGAGTAAAGAACGGAGAAAACTAACTGAATTGACTGATTGATAATAGGTGAAACGGTGACGATAAAAACAGATAATTGCATGCAAAAGAAAAATACGTAATTAAGTTAATTTAAGCAAAACTGATTCGCACTGACAATACTGACTAGCGGAACCGCCGCAAACAGAACGATGATATAATGATTGACTAAAATCAATAGCTGTAATAGAAATAATTATAATGAAATGTGTGTTGTCGATGATTGACGAGAAGATGAAATGTGACGGAGAACTGTCAAATGGCGCCATCAGCGAGAAGCACGAAAGTATAGCGTGGTGAAGATCACGACTATGACGACAATTCTATGAATTATAACCATAATAATTATAGTAATAATAATGATGATAATTATATTACTACTGCGATAAAATTGAGATCATGATGACAAATCGCAAGAGAGTATATGATGACAGACGCTATATGTATCGTCTGCACAAATCGCCAACCGCTAGCCCCATGGCTGCGAAAATTATTATTAAAAAAAAAACATATGTAGTAAAAATTAGTTTCAGTCTGAATGT
>NW_019213074.1:42916-80912 GCF_002532875.2 Varroa jacobsoni | reverse complement strand
ATTAAAGCAATGTAATCTTGATACTACTATTGCCATTGTGGAAACACATAGCGCTATTCTGTGAACGATGTAAGTAAATCAAGCTTAATCGAAACGTGTTGTAATGTCGCCTAAACAATGACTTCTGTACTATTACCCCAAAACACCAGAAGTAGCTAACGGATTAAGTTAACGAGAAAGTTAAAAACGAATGAAACTGTGCCTAATCCGATGGAAGTTTATGAATTTGGATTGCGAAGTAATAATTTAAACCTACATGGCTTCTAGATCTTTTAATATACTCCATTCATTCCCTTATGAAAGGAAGCTCTTCCTTTATAAATAATTAGCCCTCAATGTTACGTGATTGTTTCTTTAATCAGTAGAATTTTTATTGAGGGTCTAAGTTGATGATAATATAATTGGTGTCATCTTAATTTTTAATTACCTTAGTAAGAAGAAAACTTACTAAGGACGTTGTAATGTGCGACCATGACGATAGACATGTGTACTGTTCTCGAAGTAATTGATGTTTCGTGAATCACCACAACAACAATAATAATAATAATAATAATAAGAAAATAAGTACTGATAAGAGTAACAATGATAAGTATTTTGACAATATTTTTGTCGCTTTTTTTACTCACATATTGTGTTCTTGAAGGAAAAGAAGCTGGTTTTTCTCGACAGGCATATTTTATGTCTATATTTTTATATAAGACATAGTAGCTGCATAGTTTTCATAGTTCACAGTTTGACACAGCATGTGGAACGGGTTCCGCATAACTTTCACTAAAACCTGCTCGGTTTTGAGATTCGTAACTGCGTCTTATTGTCATGCATTAAGTCCTAGTAATTCCACCTCTTAAAGAAACTTCTTCCCTACGGCGTTTCCTTGCGAAGTTATTAATAGCTCTTCCTTTTGGTTTGCTATTGAGTGCACTTTCAGAAAACGTCGCTGAAGGAATAACATTAGAAGCAATAATAGTTTTCCAAATTGATTTTCCACGAGGCAATTTATCGAAGATAACTCTAAATAGGACCTAAGATGTGAACAACTCGAAACCCGTAGATCATTCGTCGACGAACGTATGAGTACTTATCATGCATGTTTCTACGAAACGAAGAGATTAAATCGATAAAAAATTCCCTACGAGGCGAAGAAAGCCACTAAGAATGTTTATTATCATCACACTATTGCGATCCAATAAGCTTAAACAGTGCTAATAAATATAGCATTTTCAGCAAGATGCAACGTCGCGATTAAAAAACCAGATGGGTGATGGTAATTAGGTTTAACCTTGCTCCTTGAGCTTTACCTATTTTCGGCCGGAGCTGGGCTAATATACGCATCTGGACCCATTTACACAATAAAAAATAATGGCTTTTGTACATACATATGCTACTTGCTGTTGCCTTTGCCTTACATGTTCGTTCTGCTTTTGAGTTGTCACATTATGTCGAGTCGGTCGTTTTTCGCCCTAAAATAGAAATTTCAGGTATACGAACGCGTCGCGTATCGTGAGTTCTCGATCGGCACCACGTGTAGATTTGTGCCTGTCGACTAATAGACCTAGTATATAGAAAGGCAACATTTTATTTTAATTTCAAATTTTTACCAGAAGTTCCCTTACTTTATCTCGAACAATTTTCCCATAATTTGTGTTTCCTCTAAAGCAGAGGTTAGCACATAAGGTTAATGGATGTATAAAAATGGTACGGTGATAAAATGGATAAGGTGGCTTTAGCTCCTGTATATATATGAAGATGATATTCACCCATATATAAATATATATCTTATTTGAACAAGATAATGACGCTGGTAAAAGAAAAATCGAAATCGCGTACAAAGAATCTGTTGACAACAGGCTGAATCATTTGAAAAGTAGAACTGGTATATATATATACAAACAGAAGCCGTGACTGCGTATAGATCGAAAAGCAATACTGGTTGTCGTTCTCCGCAGGGGCCCTGAAAGCAATTTTTGGGCAGGCACGATTGAAGATATTTTCTTTTATTAGATTAACGGATGAATGACGTACCGGTTGATCGACAAGAGAAAACTGCCTCTATTCTATATATGAATGATATACCTAATGCAATGCTAAAGAAATACTTGTTATTTTGAACAGAAAGCATACACACATATATAATGCGCCTTTAGAAAAGATAATGCGAAAATGATGATAGTACTTCGAAGAAAGTACGGGGCAATCGAAGTAGAACGCAGTTTAATACAGTATCGCCGCTTGTTGAGGCCCTGCCACGGGAAGGAAAGATCTGTGCTGTTGACTTGGATTGTCGAGGATCTGTTATACTATCTGATCTGAATATGACGTTAATCGACAAAAAATTTTAGAAAAAATGAGCGTGATTGGAGCGAGTAGGCCATGCACGCCAGCTAAAAGAAAGACAACGAGGAATTCCATAATCCGCTTATTGTTGATAATAATAGGAACAATAGCAGTAAAAGTATATAGCACATATAATGTAATAATATAATGAGCACTGTAACGAGTGATAATAGAGTAAAATACGAAAACGAAATGAATGAAAAGAGAATCCGCTTTGTTGGGGAGCGGCTATCAAATCCAAGCAGTATCATAGCAAAAACAACGACGGTGATAATTATATAAAACAACGAAATCCCGTATATTAAAAAATATACTAAAACTGAGAATAAAAATTGAGTTACTTGGAGGAAAGTAGCTTGCAGATGTATTTTTTGAAGTGGGCGGAAAAATAGGGAAGGTTTTATTTGTTGACACTGTAATGTAAAAAAAAATAGTTCATATGTAAACTTGTTAGTTTTCTAGGAAGAAACAACCGTAGTTTGCCAAAAATGTCGTTTAGCAGAAGCACGGTTTTTGTTAGTTTGGCAGCTTCTTTTTGTTACAAGCTGATACGGCGCTGACCAAAAAAAGATGTTTCAAATTGTTCACGCTTTAATTTAGAAATATATATGACCAAATTTGATGATATAAAATAGCATGTAATAAATATGCTCATATCTAACACACACTATAAAAACATTGTATATAAATTGAATCTTATTTATACTCTTATCTTCTCAAGCACCGCTTGATCGACAACGTTCCTCGACCTAACTTCCCGGGAAGTACCATAGTTTCTGACTGTAATAATTATCAAGCGTAAATTTTCCTATTTTTTATAAATTCGTATGCTACCATTTAATAGATAATCAGCGTATATAAAAAGAAAAATAACGTTATTTTTCTGGTTTGGAATTTGAATAATTTGTAAGTTGAACCCGTAGAATTACCTATACAATGCGAATTTTTCGCCCGTTCAAAATGCGGCCACCGAAAATGTACATTTACTTTTTCATTTCAATCGCGTGTACAATGTCTGTTTACGGCCTAATGGGACATCATTTTGCCTGCGCAGAGATGCGTCAGTCCAATTTCTGCCTTCAACTCGCAACGTGTCCAGTAACTGTTGACTGATTCTTGGTATTACTGGCTGTAATAAAATACCCACGATGCGAAGCACCTCTAACGCAGTGTGAAGAGTAATGTTTAATTGATGTCGCGCGGGCAGCGATTTTTTGCTAACTTTAGCTAGTTCCCACGGTTTGGCCTCTTGAACAAACGCATTCGTATCGCGAAGCACTTTTTGAATTAAGTCTATGCCCAAATAGAAGTTTCCTTCAGCAAATGATGACCCAACCTGTAAAAAATGGTAATAAAGGAGGACAAAACAGAGCTAAAAATGTCATGATTAGTTCTTTTTTATCTCGTCGCCTTCGAATTCGGACTCAGAAAATAACATAGCAATTTCAAATTAAAAAGCGAACATTTTTGGCCGCCTTTAATAACGATAAAGTATTGTCTTGTTCTACAACTACTCAGATAAAAATTGCAAGACAGGACTAAGAAAAATATACTGAAATGTGATGCAAAACTTATGATGGTATAAAATCCGGCTTATGATTTTTCCACATAGTAAAACACCATGATTAACTATTACACTAATTATTATTAACCATAATAGAATTTGATGAATCGCTCACCTGGTCCGACAAGGTCAGTGCGTTCTCAATGATTTGTAGAGGTGTCTTCGCGAGTGGCAGGTCAGTTTCAGGAAATCGTGGTATCATTTGATTCTGGTTTACTGTGCTTGACGTACATCGATTCAAAAGATTCCCCAACGAATTTGCCAACTCAGCGTTCAAGATTCGCTTTATCTTTACCTCACTGAAATCTGTACTCGATCAAGATACACAGAAGAGTAGTAATAGTAATAATAAAGAAGAAATGGTATAAGCTTTCAATTAATAATACAAGACTCACTGGCATCACTGTGTGGTACAGCCTCTCGTAAGAGGAAATATCTTAGGCCGTCTGGTTGTACAACGGGAACGAGATCGAGTGGACAAATGACGTTTCCACGGGATTTCGACATCTTTTTGTCTTCAACAGTCCAATGCGAATGGCAAAGAATTCTAAAATAAACAGAAATGCAAATACTAAACGTGTGGTCCATGCATCTAATAATCTAGCTTTCTTTTTATTACTTTATGTTATAGATTGGGATACGAAAAAAATAGTTAAATACTAGAACCTAACTTTTGGGGAAGTTGCAAGCCAGCCGCCATAAGAAAAGCCGGCCAATAAACTCCATGAAACTTCAAGATGTCCTTGCCAATTACATGCAGTGATGGAGGCCAAACTTGAGAGGACGCCGGGTCATATGCACGACCCAGAGGTTTACCAGCAACAGTCAAGTAGTTGGTCAGAGCATCCAGCCAAACGTAAATCTGCAAAGAACGTTTAATTCGTTGATACGTCGACCATGCAAAATTAAATAGCATTCGAAATCGTTTTTGCAAATGATATATTTTTTTGCAGACTAATACTATGGAATTGATATGAATCGAACACATGCTAAAGCCCGCTGTCTAAAACAATCCTTAACGAGAGAACAAGAATTGAAAATTTAAAACATTTATTACACTAATATACAAGAGTGATAATTTACTTGTCTCTATTCGTTTAATCGCAGCTTTGTACAGTATGACTAAAGTTGATGGCCGTTGTGTGCATATGTAAGCGGCTGCAGCTAAAAAGGTCATAGGTCTATTTTTAATATATCAGTTGAATTAAATTATACACAAAGTATCAAATGTAATTATATTGTCTTGAAAACTTTCTATTACAGTAAGCAAGGAGTATAGTACTATTTCTCAGGTCAAATCATTTCATAATAATTCATTAAGCACTAACCGTCTGAGAAGAATCCCCAGGAACAGGGATACCCCAATGCGCGCGGCTACGACATCTCGAGACAGATAAATCCTGGAGGCCTGGTTCTATGTAGGAGCGAAGAATTCTCTGAAATTTTGAAGGCTGAACTAAAGACGGTTCTGTGTCTAGCCAATGCAGGAGGTCATCTGGAAAAAGAAAAATGCCATAATCGAGCTATAAAAATGTTAGCTATTTAAGTTAGTGCACTTTTACTTGTTTTAACTATTGAGTCGGATTTTGCGTTTAATGTTTTAGATTATTATTCCTGTCGAAAAAAGCAAAGTAAAGCAATTCAGCCTACAAGACCTACTTAGATATAGCTTATTCACTGTAATAATTGTAACTTCGAAACTTACCCTTAAAGGATCCTAATCGAAAAATGTAATTCTCCTCTTTGACCCACTCAACTGGATTTCCCGATTCTACGCTGACAGTTACCTTCATTCCTTTTTGTTCAATTTCTTTAACGTCTGTTACAAAGTTCTCATCAGAAGTTGAATACCAGCCCTCATATTGTCCTTTGTAGATATGTCCACGCTGAACCAAGGTTTCCTAATTAAAAAATACCAAATAATCTAATAATAATTGAATACGCACGTTTCCTTTTCTAACAGGAGAACTTTGTTAGTGATGAAGATTTGATGGAGCAATCGGAACTTAGAAAATCTTACGACAATAGGTTGTATTAAGCACTGCAATATTGGTAAAGCTTGCTATCTAACTACTATATTCTTATACGAAGACAGATACCTAAAATCGGCTCTTTTTTTTTCTTCGATGAAATAAATTGCGGTTATACTCAACTCACCCATACGCTTGCAACACATGCTTTATGATTTTCATCCGTCGTGCGAATAAAGTGGTCGTGCGAAGTACCGATCTCATCACAAAGTGTACGAAATTTGGCTGATATTTTGTTGCAAAAAATTATTTCAGGCATGCCGGAAGTACGAGCTGCCCGCTGGATCTACAGAAAAATTAAGATAAAATAAAGCAACAAAATAAAGCTGAATAATAATATTTATGAAGTAACATAGTAATAATAAAGTCACAACTTGTAATGTTAGTTTTTTATGTCTTTTTTCCGAAAAATGACATTTTGATCTCTCATAAAATTCCTAAAAAAATGCTGCCTTTTTTTTAATTATCAATGGCACTAAAAATCCTTGACATATAAAACAACATCGTTTTCCACGGTTTTCTTAATATCGTGCTGGGTAGGGTACACTCTTAAGTTCCTGGCTAAGCATGAACAATTTAAAGGTAAAAATGATACCCTCTGAAAATTTAATATGCAGCGCATTTTGTATACCTTTATGCCATGCTCGTCTGTTCCAGTGCTGAACAGTGTTTTCTTGTTAGGATACCGCAACTTCTGCAGTCTATTGATGGCATCAGCTAATACCAATGTATGGCAGTGTCCAAGATGCGGCGCTGCGAGCAGATAAAGACATCAAGCTTATTTCACATGTTATAAGATTTCGATAACTCCTAACAGTGACTATTACATGTAGTTAGCTTCAACGTGACAAATCAAAACAAGATACTAAGAGCTAAACATGTATTTTTGCATCTTAAAGATGTGTTACAATGGAATCAATAATATTTAAAACACGTATACATATATATATATATATATATATATATATATATACGCAGAAATTAAATGTTTCGGGTATTATGTGTACACTAAAGCTGGTTGCACTCCTCAGTGTATGGCACGTCCTAGTTTTTGACTATTTAATACTTGACTATAACTGTGTAAGGTCTTGTTTGTTTCAAAAATTTTGTATTCATGTATACTTGTTACACACTTGTTATATTTTCCTGTTCGTCGATTGAAAAACTCAAATGATTCTTTGCTGCTTATAGAGATGAACCGAGTAAGTATTTCGTGCGTATTTAAGATAGTAATATACACAGAGGAGCTTGCGTTAGTCGAGTAAAACTGCAGAAAACCAATAAAATGGATAAATTTTGTTTTAATTTTCGCTGGTTTTATCTGATAAAAATTCAACGTGCACGCCGCTTCTTCCTTTTCAAGCTTTTCAAGTCCATGGCATGTACTATGTAACGACCTACCCGCATTGACGTAAAAAATCGGCGTCGTCACAAAAAACCTCGACATTGCATCTCTCTGTCGCTTCTCATGCCACAAAAAGATGTTTCGGAAGATCGAACAACAAACTCAATTCATTTAATTTATTTGTAGTCGATGTCCGACTCGTTCGATTAACTCAAGTCAGCTGACTTTTTCGCGCACACACGGGCAGTATGACATGTTTACTGATCTCCCTTTCTCTTTGGAATCTATATGAGAGGATTGTCGTCTGCTACAAACGAAAATCCGCCCTTTTATAAACGTCTTTGCTCGAAAAATACGAACCTGCTTTGCCGTGAAAGGTTACATTCGGTTGCGTTGTATCTGCAAAGTACCGGGTTGACGCAGACCCGGTCATTTTTGCGTGTTTTCATAGCTTATTTAATTATATTTGTTAATATCAGTGGAAAACCATTAAAAATATAACGATTATTTTACTTTTGAGAGAATCAGAATATTACGTTTACCTGCATGGTATTTAAAAATCACAAATGCCCCGTCTACATAGACGTTTCAGGGAATATATATTTTGCTTTCGTGATTTTTATAACTCTACTTGCATAACTACACCACAAATTTAATCCTCCAATTATTCACAGTAGAGGTAAAAAAAGTTAAGCGCTGTCTAACTTTCAGTAATAGGCGAATTCTGTCACGTCGGTTACAGAGGCGACCGCTTTATATGTGTAGAATAAAAAATCCTCGTTTAAATAGTGGACTTCGTTCATACACAACATAGCTCTTATTAAATACTAGTCTCATGAGAGAGCAATCAGAAGTCGATAAAAAGTTAACAAATATGTAAGCGAACCACTAAATAAATTGTGATTTTGTAGAGACCGGAGTCATTTGGTTGGTATTATCGTTTGAGAACATTTGCGGGTAAAAAGCGTTTTTAGCAATCACCGTTATCAGGTCATGTTTACTTGTCTTCTGATATGCAATACGCTTTATTTATGTCATGTATATATTTTAGTATTTTCAATAAGCGTGACGTACAGATGCCCCAACGATCTTTTGAACTGCGCAACTGTTTACACTACAATAAACTGTTTGTGTGTCCGAAAGGAAAATGTACTTTCAATTTTTAAATAATTTTTTATTAATACCTTCGCCAGATTTTAATAAAGTGATAATAACAAAGCCATATAATTATTACTAAAATCAATTTTTTCGATCAATTGTTACCCATCTTCCATTGCTGTTCTCGACAAATTTTTAGGCACATCAAGCAGCAAGTTTTTAAGGACATTAAAAGATGCTACATGTGCCCCAGACGTAGCTAAATCTGTGAAAACACTTCCTGTCAAAAATGGACATCGATTTCCAACAGTTTGCCCATCTCGCTCATAATAAATGTACTTGTTATCGTTCCTTATTTTCGTTTAAGGCTGCTGTGACATTTGGCCTGTACTATAGTCTCAGCTCTTCTTTTAAAGTTGTTGAGTTTAAAGTAAAGGTGTGTTATAGACCCAAATGCCTCTGACAGTTCGGGCTGTCGTACACAAGTCTGTTATATCGTTGTGTAAGTAATAAGAAGAAAAGCCTTGCCAGTTGTTTCTGAAACCATTATATAGACGATAGTCAACCAACTCATAAACTGATATAACTGTGATCAGCCCGCTGTCTATCAAATGGTCATCATTTTAGAACTATCATTAGTTTCTCGTACAAACTAAATAATAAGTGTTTTCTATTAGCAGCACAACGGTAATATGACCTACTTCCTTACCAATGACAATTACCCGATCTTGTATAATAAGAGTTGTATAATAAGCTACAAGTCTATTAACGCAAAATTGGAAAATACAGAGCATTCGGCGTTTTTCCGCCACATGTAAACCAAGTACTCTTAATTTTCTGCTGTTGGCTCAGCTACCCAACGAAAGCATAATTTTTTTCTACAAATGTTTCGGAAACATTATATGTACTTAATTGTTTTGTTGTAGATTATTCAGGGACAACAACAGCATATTGCTTGATGTAATTTCATGGCGTTCCGTGTAGCCGTTAGCTTTCAGATCCTTTTGTGTCGTTCACTGGCTAAATGCCATGAGCATTTGCCTTTCACTAATGGCAAGTTACTCAAGAGCGTCAGCAGTTCCTATAGATATCGTCATGCATCTTCACATGGAAGTGACAAACGGCTTCTGCAATAGGGTGGGCGCCTTTGGTATACAATTCTGAATAAGGATCCCCTTTTTCCTGACTTCTCTTAGACAAATGCACAGTGCATATTGTGTGTCCACCACTAAAGACATTCAAATAGCTTAGCGTTATATGTATACTATTTTTCTTGGATCTTTGTAGAACCGATAGAATAATCTATCAATATTCTTGCACTGTTCTTTTAGAAAGTGACATCGACGAAGTACCCGGTGGTCTTTTCGCAAGAACTGAATGCATGTAACATTTAGAGATATTCATAATTTCGCATAGACTAGATGCCATATAGGGCACTCTCAATGCGTTTGCTTGCCAAACTCAAGACTAAACCATTCAAGCCCCTGTAGCGTTGAATGCAATTGCCACTAATCTGTCATTTTCCGCGATGGAAGCTTTTGACAATACAAGTGAAGCCAACTTCGAAAGGCAATTTATATGTCTACTTAACTGTTTCCATCTACGTCAAACTTACGTGTTTTGCTTTAAAAGACTACACAGAAAAAAAAGTGTCTTCCGAGCAGCTTCACAAAGAAGATGCGCTTTTAGAAACCGTTCAGTCATTTTTTCAATCTATTGACGCATGATTTATTTCTCTAAGATTTCACTTACTTGGTATGCCATACCGCTAGCATATAGTTGGTAACGTTACAAAGTTATGAGCTGCTGATTTGGCCGCCTTGCTTAGTCACCGAGCTCTCGGCAAGGTACGTACCTGTATGGATGTCGTGTTAGTCCAACAGACACGAAACTGCTGACTCTCGAAGAACAAATCAGGAGACGATATTAATACTTAGCCCTAAAGGAATTATCATCCAGAATTTATATTGCATACATAAAAAGGTCAAGGTCAATAAATGGTTGGAATACGGCCAAAAGCAACCTTTCTTATCCGCATCCGCACGAGTCAGTTTATGGGCGTTTTAGGGAAGGTAATTTGCGATATTTAGTAACTTTTTCATTAACTTTTAGCAAAGCTATACATCAAAATAGGGTTTGAGTTTCAATTCTGTTCTCCAGCAACAAAATACGATAAACTAACATCTTATGTACGCACGTTGCTCTACATAGACAGAAAATAAATAATGATGCCTTTGAGTTATTCAGGTCTTTGCTTCAAGTGACGAATGAGCATGGTTTCGATCTGTTTATGCCTTGCTGATGCACTGGTTTTGTGCCCTTGAAGGCACCCCAAACGGCTGTCATGATACAAATGGCTATCATAGAGGCGACCTCGATATATATTTTCGAACGTATGGTATTCTCTATTACAGCATATGCGTCTCCTCATAGTTTAACGCAAGCAATTAACTAGTTAGTAGAGTACGCGCTTGCAATAAGATCCTCACTGATCTAAAAATGGCGCGGGTTACCCATGAAGCGCTAAGGGGCTAATTATTGGTTGTCTATACTACTGTATTTTAATAACGGTTTCTCTAAAAAGTAAACTGTTAAACTTAGCGTCTGTCATTTTTCGGCTAGCTAGTGCGTTGGTTCACACGGTTCTATGAGCTGCTTACTAGCGGTCTCTCAAAATTTCTACTGTTGCATGTATACGGCAACTCGACGTAAACACCCGATACACACGCGCAAACACACAGTGAGACTTTCATGACTTACAGCTACGAGCATTGGCAGATACATTTAAGATTAATTTTGGCTTTTTGTCAAGGAAATTACCTTTATGCTCTTTTAGAGTGATTGTATTGCCCCATATCTGGGGCTTCTATGGCTTTTATACCTAGGTCTTTCCCAGGGAGTAAGAAAATAAAACTACTTATGTTATGTACCTTGCGCAATAAGCAAAGCACTGCGTTTGATTCGAGCGCTATTACGTAACAGTGATTACTGATCTATCTCATAATTCGATCTGCACGATTTATTCATAACCTGCACTCGGTGTTCTCCTATGTTCATGTAATACCTGTCGGTGAGCTCGTGGAGAATAGCAAGTAAGTCATGTTCTACCCGTACAATAGTAATAGTATATATGTTCGATAGGAACCTGAGTCAGGCAAATTGCAGTGCGGCAGCGGCGGCTTCATTTCTATTGCGCTTTTTTCTGTTAGGTTCCAACTCTGAAGGTATCAGCAACAAAAACGTCGAATCGTTGTTGCTAGCAAGTTTCCCCGCTACTTCATGGAAAACGAGACTCTTCTTTCATCCAAGGCAAACAATTCATTTAGCAACAGTGGTAGGCGACGCTGTCTGTTTTTGGTTCGACCAAACTAGCCCAGTCCTTGCCAGCTAACATTATCTGCCCACGGTACACGAGCCAAGCGCGCTAGGCATGATCACTCACAAGAACGGAAACGGGCTTTTCTCGCGGAAGCTATTGGGTGGGCTAAGCACCTTAACAATATCTGTTCGACGTCAGCGTTTTGCTTATTACAAGCTTGTCTGCACAGACCACTACTAGTGTTTCTACCTCTAAACCTACTATGATCTCTACTATTTGTGCTACTGCTACAGGAGAGAATGCATGCGATCGTATCGCACGAGCTGAGACACCACATTTCCGTCAGACTAACTACCGGGACACAACAATAACAGCAAGCGACTAACGACACGCCAGCTCTGCCGGCAGCTACCTTACGCTGGGTCGCCTTGCATTTCACCTTCCTTAGCACCTAGTCGCTTCCTTTCTCAGCCATTTCTTTTGCCGTGACCATATTCCTTGACCGACATTACCTTTTGGTCTTTTGCCTATGTTACCTTTCTGTCTTGTTCCCACCTCTGTCCCGCGTTCCCCACTTCTCGCTTGATTTTCACCCCTCTCCCCCTGCCCCCTCGTTCCCCTGTTGCATTTTCTGGATAGCGACGACAACGATAATTCTTCTTCTATTCGGTTATCTCTTGCGAGCCTGTTTGTTTGCCTTTTGCGTAGGACGCAAGTTCTCTGAACCTGAATACGCATATTTTGGTTTCCCCACTGCTGCTGCTCTAGCAACGTGAAATGCGATCGTTGTGCCAATAGGACGCGAACTAAAAAGCGAGTATTAAAGAATAATAGACGAAGCAAACGCGTTCTGGGTATGAGGGTACCACGGACAAAGCATGTTTCAACTTTTTTAATGTCGTTCTGTTCGACCCGACCGAAGTGTTCCCATATTTCTCCTGTTGTTGCTGTAGCATTAACGCTAGTGGCGTATTATTTAACAATCTTAGCAGTTGGCTACAACTGTGGTTGTCTGATATATGTAGAGAACCCTTCGAAGGTTCTACAGAAAAGTTAAGTATTCTTTCCACATTTGTCTCTACAGAGGAACTACAAACAGTGCAGAGCGTAAGAATTATCCACACATACACCGGGCCAGCAGTATAAATAATAGCCGAAGTGAGTGAGGCGTATCGAGTACGATATAAAAGCATCCTATTTTTTTAGTAATTCTGTATACGGGCACCCGGGCGTCGTTGGAACCGCTGTCGTCACGTTCGATACGACGTTCGCATAAATCCTAATACACTCGGTTGCATGGCTCGCATAACATGTTTAACTAGCTACGTTTTTGTAAGGCTTGCGTGGGATCTTACAGCTGCTAGCCGCGCTACATCATCTGTGCGTGTGAATATATTTGTGTGCGTCAACCAACTGGTCGCAGCGACAGCAATGGCGCCAAGCGTGTGAGTGCTTCTTCAATGGACGCTGCCAATTTCTTGTTTAGCTTCATCACTGCCTGTACCGTTTTATTTATTCGATTTGTTCTAACGTTCATAGGCGCGTGCTGTGTGAATGGTGTTTTTCCTGGTGTTCATAGGGAAGGTCTGGAAACGGCCACCTGTCTGCCGCCTACTCAGAGCAGTCGCACATGTGGCTACTATCAATTGCTACAGATGCTGATAGTACCGCTGTTATTACCGATCATTGTGGGTAGCGATGTGCTAAAGGTCTTCTTTGTTACTTTTTTTAGGGAGACTGTAGAATTAGTTAGTCTTACCGGTTGCCTGCCAGCCAGCCAGAAGCTAGTTAGGCATATGTATGTGTGTAACATACTTGCGTTAGAGGAGACTTCGTAGGGGTACGGCAGGTTGTGTTGGGAATATCGGTGAGGAAATATGGCTGAAGCGGCGCAAGGTGCGTGCAGCAGCATTCACCTGCCAACCAGGGCGGTGGCCGGTCTCAATGTCAATGGCCGATGGCAGCTGAACCAGCAGAAGAACGAACGGTGGTTTCGACTAAGTAAATAACACGATTTGCCATCCTGCAAGGCACCTGTAAATCAAGAGAGGCTATCCGACTCCGTAAGTCTCCCCCAGGGGCAACAGTGGCGTACGTATAGAAGCAAGAGTCCAGCAGCCGACACGTACTCCTTACCGATAGTTTGAATGCGTTGGCAGACTAAGAACAACTGCAACAAGAAAACCCCTCGTGGCAGTTTCTGCATAGGCTCAAACCAAAGTAGACAAACCGATGACTTCTTGTACAACGCCCAATCCAATCTAGGATGACGAACTGTTTCGTCTTCCTTAAACAAGTTCTTAATGCTTTGGACAAGAGCTATTTTATAGTTGGGGAATTTATGTTAAGTAAATTCGCTCATAAATACGCTCTTTGTTGCAATAATTTACGTATCTACTGTTACATTAACATATGTAATCTTTCCAATTGACAAATGACTCTTTTAAACTGCCAAACGATTGCTGCCCCGCGTTGTATGCGCGCCACTGGCACCTTATATGGATTATACTGTCTTCTAAAGATAACTGAGTCCATATTTATTATTCCTTTTGGCTGTACAGTCGGAAAATACGAAGGTGAAAGGTAAATGCGCAAGTTCGTGCTTTTTTTTTTTAAATCTAATTATCTGTTACTCTGACTGTTCAAGAGATTGCCGCGGCACCTGCCCAATATTTTGGGCAATTCAGTTATCCGGCGTATGGGCGGCCCACTTTCTAAGACACCCACCGTTCAACTCTACCTAAAGGCAAACTAGTTAGCGTCATAACCTTTTACAATAAAATTGTAACATATTATCTGTTCAATTATACTATGTAGCGTCATCGGATCAAATGGACGTTTTAGCTATGCTATCGTGTTATACAGGAACTATACAGGCAGCCCTACATAGGAAGTTCAGCTTTTGGACGCCATACAAATCGTTCGACTAATTACATATATATTAAGCAGTTCCAATTCAATATATCAAGTTTGGTGGTGAATACACATACATAATAATAATAATAATAATTAAAAGGATATTCGTTACATTTTGAAACCAATTTCCCAACTCAAAGACAACTTTCATTGCCTACGGCATCATCCTATATCATCTTGGTCCTTTGGCGGCATAAATGCATTTGTTTACGCAACATAGCATGCAGAATACTTACAGATACAGACATGCTTGTCGTGCAATGCAACCTGCGCAGAAGTTGTAACTATGACGGATTATAGGGCTATTTCGCTCAAAGTTTATCGTTTTTCACGCAAATTGCTGACACGGCTGTCGCTGCTGACGTCGTAGCTATTATCGCTACACTTACTGCCCCCATTTGCTTCGCTTATTATTCTCGTGTGTATCAAGCCCTAGGCTTCAAGACAGAAAAGTCAGCTCCGCCAAAGCTCCCGTCCGAGGTTCATGCAGGTGACCACTGCACAAACATTCGATCTTTAAAACGAGCAAACGTCCCATTACCGTATACTGTCGTATCTTGCACACTACAGTGTTCAGGCAGTGCAGAACTAGTGAATTCCAGGATATCACGACAAGGCCTCTCTTTCTATCCCCTTTTTTGCTGTCAAGGCTGGGCTACATGATTAGGCATTTCTACGGATTTTCTACGTTCTCACCTTATCGGAATAGTGAAAGTACAGGTAGAACTGGACTAAGTCGCTGAGCTCCGGAAGCCAGTCTTGCAGATGGCGCGCAGTGTGGACCGAGGTTAAGACCCGGCCAATAGCGGAAACGTGACTGGGCGTCAGAGCAACAAAGTAAGAATAAGATACAGATGAATAAGAAAAGGACCGACAACTGTTGTTGAGAGGACTCCTGAAGAAAGGCCTAGAGCTGCCTGTGGCCTGCTGACATGGCTTTTCGGGAAACAAACAAACCAACAGAGTTAGCATAATGTGAGCAAGACATGGCGAGCGACAAGCTATAACGCAGTAGTAACAGCGCAACGACTGAAGACTGCAGTAGAACGCATTCCTGCTATTATTGTGACCGTCATCGCGGTCGTTGTTGCTTCTGTTGTCGACTGTGACCACCCATCATCATCATTATGTTGATGTTACACTACTATGCTATCTGTTATTTCAATTTGTGTTTCCGCCCTCGGTGTGCTTCACATCAAATTCGTTAACAAGTGTCCTTAGTCAACCCCTACTGCCATGGCAGCAGCCGCCGATACCTTCACGGACTCTAATCATGGTGCAACCCCGACTCGGCCGGTGGCAGTAGTCGAGATGTTGATTATCTGGTCAGTGGGATCCGTATGGATGTCGAAAGATTGTTACGCGAAGAATGGTTGTGGCAGCGATGTTGCGCAAAGACGCAGTGGCATGGCTAGGGGCTTTAGTGGGGTAGTAAATAGAAAAAGATGGGTCTTGGCCAGACTTGGATCTAGTTTGCGCTGCAGGGGAAAAAAAGGAGAAATGGGACAGGTTGCAGGCTTCCGAGAGTGCTGTCGTTTACACCGGACTTCGACTTGGCGAATTCGGCATGTGATGCACACTGTGTATACATGAAGCTGCTTACTCGCCCGCTAGCTAGTTCGTCGAGTGGAGCGGTTCGAGGATGAAGAGGTTTGTTGGGAGACTTTGTTTCCAAAATCATCGACTGTATCGGAGATGGATTCGTCGACCCACTAGTGACAGACATTCTTTTGTGTGGTAGCCTGAAACACCCGCTCAGAGATTATTAGTGCTGTCACTACTAGAACAAGCAGCCTCAACATCAGCAGTTACATCAATATAATTATCACGATTCGCCGACATGCTAACGTGCCGAACAAATGAACACCACCTGGTACGGACAGAAACATCAGGCGAGGCCGCCGAGGGTTTCTTTTTGGACAGAAAAGCTCTTAAAAGCGGAGAAAAGAACATGGTAACATCAATGCAGCAGTTTTATATTCTAAACAGAGACCGCAGAGTTTGGCAGGGCAGCACAATCCGCAAGACGCAACTCCCCCCCTCTCTCTTTTACCAACCTCTGCCCCTTCTGCAATGGTCGATGCTGGAACTGGAAGAATCGCGAAAATAGAAGAATAAAAAAGCTCAATGAAGCACAACAAATCGGCGGCACTTGCGATGAAGTGTGGTGCCGTACAAAAAGTAGTGGTAGCGGTTTCGGACGAAGCTGAAAAACGCGGGAGCGTCAAAAACAACGGCTAATCTCACTATCCCTGCGTCGAAGAGTATTACAGACGTCCTGCTCTTCTGCAGAAACCCTCCGACGCCTGTGTGTCGTCAAGCGTCATATTGTTTCGAATTAAAATAGCGAAAGGAATCCCTCAAGGTTTCTCTTCCTTTTTGGGGTGGGCCGCGGTACGTGGTAGATGCCAAGCCACCTCGTTTCACAACCCCATTCACCTCCACAGCGACCTGTTTCGCGTTTCGTATTTTACAGTCTGTTGTTTTTCTTGTATCGTCCCGAAATTATTTTCGGCTTCACGTCCTGCACAATCTACAACTCTTTTGCAAAGCACTGAATGAATCGCCTGTTTCACTGATGTGGTTGTCGCGGTTTCTTTTTTGAGCGCCAGTTGGCATTCGCGTTTCATTTCCCACTCCAGAATCAAAAGCCTTATATCCTTATCGTATCGTCGATATCATGTGTCCTCGACGGCTGCCTTTTTGTAGCAGTGTTTGTCCGTTAGGACCACTTTTTCCGGCCTATTTAGTACCTGCAGAGACCTGTAGTATTAAGCCTTCTAGAGAAAGTTCTCTCCCGACTAGGAGTTTCTGTAAACGGCTGTCTATGGCGTAAGCCTCTATAGAGTTCCATAGTGTGCTGTTCTCGTAATAGTGCATTAGCGTGACGAATATATTGTACTTGTGTTCTTACCAAGTTGTTTGTTTTTTTGGGGAAGCAAGAGTATAAGCCTCGCTTAAATTTTTTTCAGTTGGAAATTGCATACAGCTCAAAAGCGTGGCGTGAGTTAAAGACGGACGTATATGTCGACATGTAATGGGAAAAGTTTGACGACAATATTGCATTAGACAATAACTTACGATTGGGTTCATACGTAAACGCCAAAAAGTAAAATAGCACATGTTTGAATGGCTGCTGTTGGAAACTGATGGACTATTCTATGATACAGCGCTGCGATTCTGAAAACATGTATTTTGCTTGCTGTTAAGTACATTTATAAGAAAAAGTGGCAAAGCATGCATCATATAGTAACAATGCCGGGCAGCTGTTGATGCGATATTTCAGTGAATGCATCCTACAAAGGCCTTTTTTTCGACACGTTTTTGTTTCCGGTAGTTTTTAATAGTTAATGATCGATTCAAGTAGATGTTGATGCCGCAGGTCGCGCGGGTAAATTTGAAATTGGCGTTTAAGGCTTCCTGTAGTGGAAGGCTTTTATGCACTTGCGAATTTTAGCTTAAAATAAATAGTGTCTAGAAAATAAATTAGGATTCTACGTTTATTCATAATGACCTAATCGTTATATTCATTTTCATCAATGCTGTTATTATAAGTATTATTTTTGTGATCCCTCTCCAGCAATAAAAATAGAGTAAAGCCAAATGTTATTTTTAAACTGAAATTATTATTTCACGTTGACCGTCCGATCCGTGAATAAATATTTCGTTTAACCGAATCAACCGTTATTATCTCGAATGTTTGAAAGGATTTTTCCCTTTTTCTATCGAATCAAAAACTACTACACTACATACTTTGTAGGATTTTTCATTATTTTTACTAGTGAAACAAAGCAAGATATCACGGACATATGCAATACACGGCCCATAATAAGCTATATATAGTTCGATTGTAAAAAACAACACGAGAATTGTGTTTAGCGGCATAAGGCAAGGAAGTTCGACACTGAAGCCTTCATCGATTTCACAGCTTCTCACCGCCATTCTGAGGTGCTTGTATGCTGCTGCCTTGTCACATTCGTATTCTTCGCGTGTATTCACGTCGTCCAGGTAACGACGAGGTCCGGTCAAAGCATCCTTTATGTGTCAGCCACCGGTACTAACAGCGTTGTTGGTACATATTCAAGCTAGGCTTGCAGATCAATCCTGGTGGCCAAACTCTGACGCAGAGATATATCAGGACAGTGCCACTGAGGCAGATTTTCTAGCAGGGCACACGCCTCAAAACGGGCCGTGCATTCGAATTGCAATAACAGAAACCTGTAAATTTAACAAGAGATTTATCATTATCAGGCGACAAGATATCTCCAATTGGGAAAGCGCTTGGTTTAGGCACGAGCTAGAATGCACGAATTCTCAATAAGGCCCCACATCACAACAAACCCAAACAACGAAATCTAAGTCGTACGTTGACAGTTAGTGTGATCGCAATGATTATTGCTGCAACTTCTAAACATTTCCATTCTGAACTTCGACAACAGTACAACACAGAAGGCATTTCACTTTCTGTATCCAGTGAAATACGTTTTTATATTCGCTAGCTTAATGAGTAACACAAGCATTCTATGGCACAAAAACCTATGGCCGTATGGGGTACGCGTATAGTATGTATGATTAAATGATGCATAAACTTAATATTAGGTTATTCCTAGACACAGTGTTAATTAAAAATAGTGTATCAATAAATAAATCAATGAGTGTTTTCGTACAGTTGGGAATGGCGTTTGGTTATTCTAGAGTCACATGTGTCTATAAGGGTGCGTCTCGTATTTTGTTACAGCAGAACAGGTTTCTGGGGAGTTGGCGCAAGAAAAGGTAAGACGGAAAAAGAAAAACGTTCCATGAGGCAGGAAACTGATAGTGAGCTGTCTGTCTTTAGTCTCCGTGATAACTTTGTAAATAACGTATTTACCTGCTAATTTTAGGGCCACATTGTGGCCTAGGCTTAAAGCCAGACGTAGATATGGCGACTTCGTTTCATGCTGGGATCCAGTCAGTCATTCATTCATCTGATGAAATGCTTAACAGTGGTACCGGACGTAAAACTCGAAACATGGAGAAGTCTCTGATCCTACATGCTTGATAAGTCGGAAATTACTGAATCTGTACGAAACGGAGGTGGAATAACATCGAGCTGCAGATTATCCTACTGCAGTTATTCTGCACCATAGAAAATAATGCCTATATAAATGTTTGTTAATATGTGCCCGTTATTATTATAGAATTATTTTGCTACGTCAACTATTCTTTGGAAAGCAGCTCAGATGCCATAAAGTTTCAACCATGAACTAGAATTTATTCAAACTGAGCCCATTTTTGAAAGGGTTTACGTAATCCTACATGTATACCTTGCAGCTAGCGTAGTAGTTGACATCCTTGTTTTAGCGATTAATACACCATCCTTCCATCCGAAACTGGCCTATAGTTTGCGCAGCTTTTTCGCATCTCCGCATCAATATTAGAAGTTTATCATTGAAAAATTTGATAATACCTCCATTGAGATGAAGTGATTGGTCTTCATTAAAACTATTTCCTTATATACCTAATGGTGCCCACATATAGCTTTATAGACAATGCGACTGTCGAAAATAAGGACTTGCTCTATTCCAAATGACACTTCAACATTGAAGTCATTAAAGTCTGACTACGTGATTTCGTCCATTGTAGAAAAAAGTACTGACAAATGTCTTGCAGTCCCTCAACCTTCGCGCAGTGAACTATTTGTTAAAGTTGCAGCTGCTGTTGAATGCCATGGGAAAAAACCAACAATTTATAATTACTTAATATACAAGTGAATGTTTATTCAGCCAATTACTACCAGATAATCTAGATTTCCAAATATTCTAAATCGACAAGCGAATTTTACGCACCATATCTAATGTATTTATAACTCATATCCGTTAATTATTAATTATCTGTTAATTATAGTAAATCCATTAACACATAAAAAAGAATGGTGAATAAGAGGACTCGAGTTTACTAACGTTTTGTCGAATGACGGAGACTGAAGTAAGCTTTATGTATTTTAGCTGCTGTCTCGACATTGGCGCTCATCTATATGGAAATTGGGAACGCAATAACATCCCGGAAAGCAAATTTTAAAGTAAATTTCTTCCTGTGCCAAAGCAAGTTTCATTGCAGCGGACACAGCTGTTATCGAAGAACGCATTAAAATCAAGACATTTTATTCGTCGAAAATTATCAGAAAAAGCTATGTTGGTAATTTATGACGCATGTTTTCTCTACAGGAAATGCGTGGCAAAGTCGTACAATATGTGTGCTTATATGTAGAAGTCGGATCATGTCAAATGTACCTAATGGTTTTGTGGAGCGTGTTTCGTGTAAAGTGGATAAAAGTGGAGAAATTTATGAGCAATGGTGATAGTCCTTGCCAATGAAACTTTGGAAAAGATTTGAGGTTAATCGTCTCTGGCAACGCAAAGTACATAACTTAACTCTTTGGTAAATTAGAAATAATATACATAAAACAAACTATAGCCAAGCTATTTATATATGCGGATTATGGGTAGCCATATTTACCTTTGAGGGAGGTTCGTAAAACATACCTACAGAGTATCTGCCACTAGATATTCTAGATACTACAACTTGCTTCGTCCTTTACAATAATATCAATCTAATTCAACTCTATGATAACAGTAAATAACGTGTTTACCTTCTAAACTTGAAGGACATGTCGTAGGAGTTCCGGCGGAAACATACCTCGCTTCGTGTCAAGAGCCGGCCCTTTGATGGAATGTCAGATGTAAAGCTTGAAACGATTAGTCAATACAGTCGATAGCATAGCTTTTCTTTTATTTTAAAAAGGTTCGAATGACCTGTGTAGGCATGATTAGACCCAATGGGGCGCTCAGCAAGCGGCGATAAGTGTGGGGTTCGGCACCGATCAGCCCTTTACGTTAATCCACCTATTCTCTCTCAATTCCTCTCTTGTACGTTACTTCAGTAGTTCGGTTCCCTAAATTCAACTTGAGATTACCGATGGGTTATATATATATATATGTATACAGATTGACCTAGCCTCTGCATGAACGGGACCAAGGTTAGCTATTTCATGTTTCGTCGATGGTGGACAATTGACGTGAATAAACAGAGTCATATATTTTATATACGGATGTAGTTCGTCTGCAAGCTGAATGTAGAAAATCTAAAGCCTTCTCTGGTTGAATTAAAATCTGTCTGTTTAAATTAAATATTAGACAAAGGTTTTTACTTTTACGCTAGAGCCTAGAATTACATATCATCCTCATCGTCATCATGGTCCACCTTCGATACTTGTTAAGAGCGAATTCACAAACGCCTCTTCAATTTTGAGAGCCTAGGCAATATGAGGACGATCAATAATCTTAAGGATGTTATTTTCGCTAACTTCGGAAATTCTCTAAAACCTGTAGCATCATTACTAATCCCAATGATGACTCGATCTTTGCAAACAACGACTGTAACAGTTACGATTATTACAAAAACCATTCTCAGAACTGAGTAATATTATATGCTTCCTTAGGTTACGTTCTATATTAGGGCTTGCCTAATTTAGTTCAGTAGCGCTTAGATCATTTCAACGGCTGCCCGTTTGTCTCTGTTTAACGGGACAAAATAACCGGCCTAAAACTTATATATATATATCGTAGGTGTCCATCATCATTATTAAGTATGATCCTTATGATGATTGTTAGCTAGTATCGCATAGGACTAGTCTTCCACTGTTATCTAGTCCATCCTCCCGCATGCGACATGGTATTTACTCTGCACAGTAAGGCAGCTGTGACCTACGCTGAAATAGAATCTGTTATTTATCGATCCAAGTCAACTGAAAGAATCTCTCGGGTTAGCTGGTTTTACCACATGCTAACGTGTGATGATTTGTCATTGACCATTACATTGTTCGCAACTATTGATAATATCAGAGCGAGCTTTGCAGAGCTGTTCGCAGGGAAATATTGGCTGTCTCGAAGTATGCCACCTCGAAAACGTGGTACCTTCTGGCAAGCTTCCTATCAAGGACTCTTACCAGATTCCTCTTTCAACTGGGCAGTGCTTTCTTAAAGATTGATATATGATTATTTTTTTTACTTTTTCTGATACTTGCGCATACCGGGCGTCCGAAAAATATGCGATAACGGCTTGGAGAATAAAATATCCGTAAAGGTCATTGCGTCATATGTGGCGTTCTCTTAAACTCTACAATAACGGTTCTTCGGTCAGACGATCATTTGAGCACTTCATATATAACCTATACTCAACTTATATATTACTATATCTATTATTAACATTGGTGGTGAAGTCAGCTTTACTGAACTATTTTGGGCAGCATTGGAGCAAGCCGGGCTATTGCTAGAAAATAACAGTTGTTACTATATTATGCAATAGGCGTCTGTGTGGTAATAAGCATATATAGTCTTTCGCCTCGGCTTTTTAAGGCATCACGAGGCAGAACTGTCCTAGATCTATCCAATTTCGCACCGTTCAAGCTGTTCGTTGCGCGCTACGCTACAAAACCCATTAGATTGGGGTGCTCCCTGACGATAATTGTGTATCGCCACGAAAGTGCACGTGAATCAAATAATAGTTGGTCATTAGACGTATTTGTTGTTAACGGCGTTGTCTGATTGACGTTGCGGCAATTTAGATTAACGTTTTAATTAAGCCTTTTTGCGCACGAGTTGATGGACCGCCGCCAGCTGTACAGCTTTCCAGCTAATGTCGTCATTGTGGTATTAGGGATTCCGACCAGCGGTTCACGGCGGGACTCAACTATGCCTGTCGACCAACCACATAGCGTTGGCTACCAAGGGATCAAGATTAGATTTGTGTGAATTGAACGGTTTCTCTGCCAAGGGCTTCGTGCCACTTTCTGTCTTCGTCGTCAGCCACAACTGTAGTATTCACTGTGGCAAAGTCCGAAAGAGCAGCTTTGTATTCGGTAGTCGAAAAATTATTAACCGTTTTTCTAGCTAGATGGCCCTAAAGTTATAATTCATCATCCCAGGTCATATAGGCCGCATCGGCTTGGCTTTGGTGTCATTTGAAAGATGGCGGTTTAATTTATCAACATATATCTTTTGTCCTAAAGCTGTTGGAATGCTTGTTTCCAGACTCAAGATCGAGCGTCTTGAATACGGGTAAAATATTTGCAAGATCTTACTACATTTAGAAGTTTACCCCAGTAAAAGTACAAATACTGCCCAGGCCCATAAACAAACTTGCGCTGTTTGTAATTAAGATGCGTTATCGAAAAAATCTGTTCCTGGTACCTGGATAGTTCCGAAAAACGCTGATGAAATTATTGCGAAAACTGAGCAGGACGGAATCACGAGTAGCTACGATATAGCCAAGAAACTAAACATCCACCATAGTACAGCTGAAAAAAAAGCTAGCCTGTGTGCGAATTCATTCAGAAACGCAACGATCATTCACTCAAGCCATTTTTTAAGTAACTGATTTTGGGTTCTATATGACAATAACGTGCAAATAACAAAAGACTTGAAAAATGTACGGCATAATTCGTGGTAAAGCCCAGACTGATGGCGGAAATGGTAGCATGCTAGGTTAGATTGGAAAGGAATCGTGCATTATGAGTCGCTACCGCCTGGCAAAAACCATTAATTCGCCCTTCTACTGTGAACAATCGCTAAGATCATAGGCTACTGACAAAAAATTGACTGGAACTAGTGGGCAGGACAGGCGTCGTCTTCCATCATGACAATGCCGCACCACATATATCTTCAACTATCCCGCAAAAATCAAAAGAACTTGGATGGAAAATTTCAATGCACCTGTCGTGTAGTCCTTAGAAAACTCCCTATAGAACTCCTTTAATGGTGTTAATTTAGTTTCAATAGAACAACTTGTCACAAGTTTTCGCCCAGAAATTTTACAGCAAGGCAACTACAGTGTGACCAAAAAGAGGGAAACAACTACAGATAAAAATGGCGGATATTTACTTTAGTAATACTGTTTTAAAACCTAAAGTATATTCGCTTGAATTTTGACTTAAAAATGATCAAATATATATGCGGTATATTTAGAAACGAGACTCTAATTAGATGCCTCTCCGATGGGTGCAGTGGTAACAGGCTTGGCTATTAACCTCTGAGACGCGAAATAGGATAGGTTGGAAATCAGGCGTAGATAAACTTCGTTTAGGTGCTGGTAGCAGTTAGCATTCTAAAGCTCTACTTAACAACTTAAGTGCTGGACGTGAAACTTAACGGGAAGAACAGTTAATTAATTTCAGATTAAACTGTGCTAATTTGCTCGTTCAACTCCTAACATTTGCTTTATCAGGGAGAATGCTTGTTTATATAAAAATCTACCAGATCTAGTTATTCCACCAGATTCACGGTATCTGATTGATGCACAAACAAAATTGTGACGTTCATTCGAATGTTTCAATTGTCGTGGATACTAAAATAGTAAATATAATGGTGCATTTTTAGACAATCAATAAGCGTACGATACAATTGCAACATAAGGAGCGGTCGTACTTTGCCGGAAAACCCCACTCGCAGCCCGGGTCAAAAAGCATATTTCGGTATAGCGTTCAGCATTACTTGAAAAATGGATCATTAATCTTTGTTTAAACTCTAAAACCAGCATAACTACGACCTGTTGTTATCTTTAATTTGATTCGAAGTCACCGAGTCTTCGGAACTCTTGCAATTTCCTTTCCATTCAGCTTATCAAACAGTGATGAGATGGAAGCATCTACCATGGCTAAGTTGCTAGCCAAAAGTTGATTACTAACGTGTATCGCGACAAATTTCTCTGTGCTCAGTTTATACAGCTATGGACGCGCCCTTTGTCAAGGGTTGCTACCCTCGTGCGTCGGCTGATGGCGCGAACAAGCAAACCAGACTGCTCGCTTCATTTTCATGTCGTTACCAAATGAGTTTCTAAAATCGGATTATTTTCTCTATTTTGGTCTTGAGCGTAGAAAGTGCTAGCAACGATGTGAAGAGGCTTTCAAGTGCTTTAAGTAGCTATTTTCAGTGATGCCCGGAGCCTAGAAAGACAGTCCGGTTAAAAGGCGTACACTTAAAGAGCGTCGTTTGCCCTGAGGATTAACAAAAGTTTGATCACTCACGACGTCTACTGAAGTCCTTGGAAGTAAGTATTTTGATAATGCTACATATGAAGGCTTTATTACAAAGAAACCGGCGTGGCCATTGTACCAACATAAGCATTATTATTCATCAGTAACTCATGATCGTTTCTGAACAATGTGGATTATAGTTTTTCTTGTTATAAATGATCCGTTTTACACGGTATTGTTTGGCAAATATGAGGCGGTCGTTTCATGGGGATAACTTTAAATATAGGCGATCTAAAGCATTGTTGCGTTTAGACCTTTGTCGAAGTTACTTTGAGAAGCTTAATTTGTTATTAGTTGGGCTAAAGTACGAAATTGGTTGAACGATTATTAGGAAAAGTACATTCCAGAAGCCCTCTTCCAACTTCCTATTACCTGTTTCTATACGCCAGCAACTATCTTTTATTAGGGATTTGCCAATAAAATGCATTTTTCAAAAAATTATAGGGTTCCATTATAGGGATATTGCACAATTAACAACGGCCTGTGAATCCTACATATGTATTAGGATTCCTTGATTTAACGGATGACAGAATATAGATAATTCGTATAAGAACTATTTTTGAGATATGCGTTTGTTCTACTGGATCGTTGACCATCTAAAGGAGAACTTCGACATGAACCTACATGCTTGTACAATGCTTGTCTGCGTCAATCAAATTACTGCTTGTGTAAAAGTGAAAATAACGAACATCATATCATACTAAATAAGCATGCTCTAATAACGGAAGCGGAATATTTGGTTGGCGCCAACGCCGATGGCGTTTTTTATTTACTCTGTTTTTTGTGCTTTATTTATTTATTCTGAAAATATATAATAATATATTATGTTTTGAGTGCTCCTTTCTTTCTACTACCGAACAGCAATCAACATAGAGGCAGAGTTTTGCCGACCTAAACAGCGTCTATTATCTTGAATGACTAAGAAGCATAATAGCAAGAAATGCCTAGGAAAACTGATAGGTTATAAACAGCAGCAACCCCACACGTGCGTTACAACGAACCTCATTGAGCCTGTATTTTTTGGTCTCATCAAGTCATGCCGAACCTATGACTCTAGAAAATGCGTTCATTAAGCTGCGAATCCGTGACGCATTGCAGAGCGGAGGCTCCTTGTCAAACATTAGACTTGCGCCTATGAACGACTGTTTGCATCATAGTGTACGCGACAAAAGCGTACCCAAAATCCATTAGGGCCAATCAGAACATCGTAATTTCGAAGACCTTTAAGCATGAGTTCTAACAAGCTGCCCTTCAAGGATAGCTTGCGCAAAAGGGGTCACGAGTGTCATGTTTTGCATCAAAGAAAGCAAGTGATTCGTTTGCTCCTCACGAAGTATGTGGTAGATCAGGATCTATCCAGTGACCAACTGTACTTTTTGTGCCATAAACACATTTGTCTGGCCTTTTCATTAGCTTGGTGCGATGTTTTAGCACCTTTCATTTATGTTTACATCATTTGGTTTACTTGAGCTCCGTGCATATAGCTGTGTTTGCATATGCAAATTCTCGAGGCCGATGTATTAATGGAAAAGTGATCTTTTTGTCAGGTATTTCGCTAGTGTTGTTTAATGGTACCGAAGAGATTGAGCGAATGACTTTGGGAGGCGTTCTTCGTTAATAAAGTAAGTTATGACACTGATGACATAATTTTTAATTATAATATAATGCGTGACTTAAGCGGTTCTTTGCGTGGTTCAAGATATCCCAATACTTTCCATGACGAGGCGTATCACCATGTACGCTGACCTCATTTTTTGAAGTGCTCCCATTCTTCTCTTGCATTAAACTATGCAGCCATGATTGCCCATAACTGCACTTAAACGCTGTAGAGGTTAGTCGACCATTTTTCACCATACATTTGCCCTAGCTAGAAAGTTCTCTGGCCAAATAACAAATTCTAGGGAAAAAAATTAGCAACCGTCGCAAGGAAACAATGAGTTGGTTGGAGACTTGTCTTGTCATATATGTATCTATTGAGACGATTCGACAGAGCGAAGCTGCATGAATCCTGGTGTGCTCGAACGGCCAAGCATCGTCCGCGATAAACTAACTTGAGGCCACAAAGATGTAGAACGAAGGAAAGCAGGGGAAATGTACCCTCTCGGACGAATTTTCCCTAGGTGAATCGTGCTGAATCGTCCCATTCCATTTCGTTCTAACGTCCATCCCCTTTTCTTGGCCCCTAACTGCGTCCCTCGTTGACCGCTGCAAGCAGACCTTGCCCTAACTTTTCTTTTTCGTTGCCTGTCATCTGCTCGTGACACCTTCGTTGTAGATTTCATAGTCGCCGACGACTCTTCACGGTGCTCCACCCCCGTTTTCCACCTATACTTTTTTGGGCTTCATGAGGCCTTGGTGGAATTAAATGTTCTACACACACAGACTTGCCTATTCTTACACACGTACCAAGACGTTCAAGCCGACACATAAGGCCGTAATAGTCATTCTCTCCTTGGAGGCGGCCCGCCTTTTTCAACTGGATATTTTTTCCATCCTTTGGTATAAAGCCACCTCATCTCTTTTGATTGTCTATAATGACGTTTGCACTCCACTCTTTCAGTATAGCCAGTGACTCACTCGTTGGTTAGCTAGAGCATTTTCGCTATACACTATCTTTTCTTTGCCCTTCTTCTTAGCGTCGCTTACCGCGGGTATCGCTAAACGAAAATCGCGATTCGAGTATAGGTGTGGACCCTCAGAAAGCTCACTTTCCCCGTCCTCTTATGGCTTCGCCTCTTGCCTTAGCCTTGCCCCTTGCCCCTGGCCTGTCCCATCTTTCACATTTCGCTCCCTAGCTTTCTTTGGCCCCTACTTAAGCTTTGCCTGCTCATTTCCTGAGCATAGTGAAGCCGCATAGACTTCATTTCTTTTTCATCTCACATCCTTTTCTCAGCTCCCTTTTCTTGCACCTCCACCCGTTGTCCCTCCATTTCCTTTCACTCTTGCCCTCTTCCATCGCTTTTTTGCTGTTGAGCCGATTGCTACTGCTGCTGACATAGACGGTAGCACGAACGGTCGTCGATGATGCTGCGAGAACTACCTTCCCCGTTGTTTCTGTAGCAACATCGGCTGTCCCAGATTCCTATTGTTGTATTCTGTCTCGGCAGACAGGCAGGCTTTTCTTTTTTATCCTAGCTAACCTTTCTTGTCCTGTCGTTTCGGGAGGGAAACGCGGGATTTGACTGGCCACGCCAACACTGTTTCCTACCGTACCACCGGAGCAAGTTCGCGAAACAGTCACATAGTAGGAGCACCAGCAGCACAGAAAACAGCACTGCTCAAACGAAGCAAAGGGCTCTGTCTGCTGAATAGGTAGCCCTCGCGGAAACCATGAGCAGCATGAAGGGCAAGAGCCTTGGTGGACAGGGCCCAGGAGGAGACGTGGACGAGACTCGATGTCGGCGTTGGTTAGAAGCGAGCGAGGTTGGCCTTACTTTGCAAGCTAACTGTCTTTCCGTCCGTTCGTGTGTTACTACTTCAATGCTTGGCTGCTATGCTTGCCATGTCGGGTGCTTCCTTATACGCCTTCGCTATTGGCCCTACATCCCTATGACCCCGCTCCAGTCCTAACAGAACCAGTGTAGGACTCCCATGGTTCCACATACCTCCTATCTTTTGCCTCACTCAGCGAATACCTCTGGCGTACTGGCTGACTGCGACTACTGGCGCCAATGGTGTGCACTGTCGCTGAAACCTGGCCCTAGCGTTGCCAGCGTCGCTACTGTCGCCGGCGACATCGTTTGAAGGCGCCTAATTAGAGAAGAATGGAACCTTTACAGACTGCTTCCACGTACCGCTTCTCCTCGGGCGAAAGCAGGCCGGAATCAGGGAATGGGAATGGAAACCTTGTCTGCATCATTCCCCTTCACGTCCCCTTGCACCGAACTCATCTACATCCTGTACACACACGTACATATATCTTATTACATAGCCCAACCAGTCTCATATCCAGGAAGAGCCTGGAGGTTTTGCCACATCTCCGACTGGTGGTAACCTACGCTTGCTTAAATTGCATCGTTGTCGTTGCTGCTGTTGTTGCTATTTTGTTTCTCGCTTTCTGCACCTTACTGCTTTAAGGGAACTATTATTGGCAGTGAGGGTAGGTTCTCTGGTTCAGTGTCTCAACCCAGCGGAATGTGGCTTCTGCAAATGTTTTTTTTTCTTTTTTTTTACTAACTAAGCTACTTTTCTTACCTACTCAGTTGCGTGGTGTCCCAGCTTCGCCTTCTTCGTTCTTTCTGTTGCTGCCCAATTCTTTTCTCCTGTATAGGTACTTAGGCTTGTACAAAACTTGTTCCTCGATTCAAACGATATGCGAGTAAACTCGTAGTCGTTTGATTCTTGCTTCGAGCATTCTTCCGTCTAGTTAGATCTACCCGCTGGCGACAACCATGTTCATAGTGCTGCCGGTGAAGCCTTTGAGGACAAAACTGATTTTGTTACCAATTTCGAGTTTTGGGAGTCATACATTTAGGTAAAGCCGTTTTTCACCGGGCCGGAAAAAGGTAATAAGCCTATACTGATTACGTTCTAGAAGGTTCTAGCGCTCATAGATGTGGATTTTTTTTTATTCGAAACAGTCATCTCGGTTGTTTTAGTGATGATCCTCGTTATTTTAAAAAATTAAATGCTCTTTAATCCGTAACATGAAACACACCTTCAATAGCTTCACTATCTTCGATGTCGTTCCAGACGATTCTGTGTTTTTTTTTTCTTTGGCCCTCAATATTCCTTAAACATAGGTCAAACATGACATGAAGTAAAGTACATATTCAAATAAAAAAGGTGCTACAGTTCTAAATTTTGATAATACTCCAATAAAGGACGGACCATTTACTAAGAGTCTTGTAATTTCATCTCTAAGCCCATTTTTCCCACCACTACATACGGCATTTGTTAACCCCCTGTTTCTCGTTTAATGACTATTTGGCTATTTAGCGGATAGGCTGATATCCGTTGACTCTCCATATCTCCCCTGAACAACAGCATTATTTTGCACTTCTATAATCGTAGTTCATTTCGTTGACCATCGCTTCTTTTTATCGTCCACTGTTCCTTTCCTTCAGTCCACAGCGTCCTTAATCTATACATCCATTTCCTAGTTATGTATAATCTCGAATGTGTGTGATCCGTCTAGTCTGTCATTTCAGGTTTGTTGTCGCGCTGAGCTTAATCGGTTGCAATTGCCACGACTGGCCTTTATATAAACAACAGCAGCGGCAGCAACAGCAAGAGAAAAGGATGGCAGGAAAATCCCTTGTGGATTGTCAGTTTGCATGGTAAGTATATATTATTGGTTAGGATGGTAACCACTGAACGGAACGGGTGCTTTTCTCGCAATAGCGTGCGTTCACCGCTACAGCGGTCATTGCTGCCACTCTGTCGGATCTTAGGATCTGCAGAACAAGAAACGAGCACAAGGTAGGCAGGTGATTTATGAGTCGTGTGGTTGACTGGCATGGGCCCGTCTTTACCCCGCTCGGCTATCCATGTCCCCGGCAGGTTTGTATTAACCCCCTAGCGTAGCCTGATTTTTCCAATATCTTCCAATTCTCCAATGTCTTCTGCTACGACGGCTACTGCTATCAATGCCATCCGTCGGCCACATCCTGCCTTACGAGATCAAGTACCAGGAGCCGCGCGCTTTCGATTGTACCCTATTCCGCTTCCGCTATGTCCCTGCCGGCAGAGGGGTTATAATGGGAGAAAGAGGAAAGGTTCGAGAGCCAAAGCACCGGAGCCCCTAAGAAAGCACAAGGCAACTCGCTGCGTCAAAGAGGACGACGAAGAGGCTAAGGAACACAACCGTGATGACGATGGTAACATGACAGACGTGCAAGATTCAGTATTATCTGTCCTGCCCGAAGCACCGGATAGTGAGGGAAAGAGAATGCCTTCGAACGAATAATGCTTCCTAGCCTTGAATCCTTTCTAACTAGGACGACAGGGTTGCACCGAGCTCGGGACATTCAACAAGGTTGCACATCTATTCGTCGCGGAGAGATACTGTTATTGTGCAGGCGTATAAGGTAATTCGTCTAAGGTAATGGGTGCTGATATATATATATATATAGTTGTTTAGTAGTGTGTCAGAGGTTAAGAGCAGTAGATTTGCGGATATTCTAAGGTTGTTACAAAAGATCGGAATCGGTGTTGCTTCGCCGTGATGATACGTATGATGCTGTACCAATTCTGAGGGATAAGCAAACAACTGGGTGTTGTTATGGTCTGCATTGTCGACAAGAACCGCATGTTTCTCTTTTAGCTCACACGGCTTCAACGGTCATTTACTTCTCAGCAAAGAATTGTACATACTAAATATATGGGCAATAAGTAATATTATCTAGCTGATATTGCGGCCGTCGATACTGTTTACTAAACACAAATATTCTTATTAAACATATGGCAGCAATACGACTAATACCGTGGCGATTAACGATTTGTTTGTTTGTTAATGTTTATGTTTTAAGTTCGCTTCGTAATAAGATGTTGATATTGTGTGTTTCTCGGTGCGTCAAGCAGAGCTTGCTGAGGCGTCTTTTCATCCAACCCGGCTAAGCGTCGTCCTCCAAAAGGACGACCGACAAAGCATCGAGGTCACACATCTTGAAACGTGCCACGTGCTGCGCGCTGCATTAATTGGCATTAGGAATCTCGTTTCACACTCTCCGCTGCTTTCACATTCATGAACACTCGGTCTGCCATGGCAGGCCCTCGCACTCATATGCTTAGCGCCTCAGCTGGACGAATTTCGCAAGCGTATAAGCGTTTCTCTGTTTCGTGTTAACAGCACAGCACATCACGGTGTACCCTGTAACTCAGCATAGTTAGTGCTAGTGAACTCAGCCAACAGGGCTGATAACATCAGCACGACCTTAGCGTGCTCAAACACCCCCTTCTAATGGCCTGCCCAGTGTCTGCCATATGCCTCTCTCTCCCTCATGTTTTCTTTTTCTGTGCTGCTCCTACTCGTCGCCAATGTCTGACCCGTGCAATGATCATGCACCACACCACCGACAACAATAATGGCAACAATAACACCGGCATCGCAGCACTACCTCAGCTGCCTCAGCCGCTGCCACGTCTCAGAGTAAATATTTAGATTAAAAGTTTGCCCACTGCAAAGTGAGACCGCTTTGCTTGTGAGATCAACACGCCGGTTCCTTTCGTAAGCGACGACCTCACGATGAGCCCCTCAAGGAAGATCCCCTCTCTCACCCCGCGGCCTACCTCACGCGGCTCCCTACCTTACCTCAGTCACTTCCTACCTCACTCCGTTTTCTACCGCACCCCCGAGCGTTTCTGAAGCAACGGCCTATTGCGTTTCTCCCTAAACTACTAAATTTAGGAACGACGATGCCGCCGAAGGTTAAGTAGACAATAACTACAACGCGAGTTTCAGTCAGCTGAAGTTTCAATGCGCCTTCAAACCCCAGTAGCAACAATAATAAGAGCAAGACGTCAGAGTGATAACAATATCTATGGCTAAAAAAGCTTAGCAGAAACTAGGTAGATGAAACTGTAAAACATGTAGTACGAGTTGACCTGAATTTGTGGAGTTGTAGATGGAGAACGAATACTATAAAGATACAAAACGTGTTTGTCCATTGCGTGTCGGACGCGACTGTGTACGAGCAAGACGATATATTGGAGTGAACAGCAAGACATGTATATGTCAGGAAAGAAACTTCTAGTAAGGAGGGTGCCACGGTGGCAACTACTCGCTAAGCTGTTTTTGGGTTGAAAATAATTGAGTTTTACTCACGAAATACATCTTTGGAAAAATAACACAAAGCAGCTAATAACAAGTATAAATGTAGTCCGCGTTGAATAAGTGTGAAGTTATACGCTTTTTAAATTTAAGCGACTGGTTTAGCTAGCCTATAATACAGTATGCTTTAGAAAATGCAATCGAAAAGTAAAAAAAAAAATCCTACAGGTCCGAGCGTTTTTATGAATGAAGTTTTTTTTTGAGGCCGATATATGGTGAAAAGAACCGAGGTCGATCTGATTAGACGATGAACGACCCTCGGAAACAACCTATGAGGGAAAATGCCGTATCGTAACAAGACCGATAGTCTATTCAATTATTCCTACAATATACTGTGGCAGGGAGCGGGGTTTCCACAGGCAAGCAACTCATTCAGGTGTGTTTAATGCATGACTGTTCATTCGACGAGAAATCTACCTCGTGCTTGTTTCTCTCACTGATATAGTTTAACTGAATAACACGTTATTAGTATTTAATACTAGAGATATATATTTGTACGAGCTTTTTTCAGCGGAGTCCTTGCTTGGGAGGCAGTGTTTAGCTGCTTCTCGTTCATATTGAAATATGTATATTGAAAAATGCTTTGTCTGATTAATAGCTTCATTTTGAAAAGCTAAATGCAACGACCGTCGCATATCAAGGGAATGCTCAAAAACCTGTGTGTACCGGGAGTAAAGATTTCTCTCGGGAAGGTAGGAGCCCGCGTGAGTTTCTAAACAATTGAATCACTCTTGCGCCAAGCGATTCACTATATAGTCGCCTGATAGTAGAATCGTTCTTATTTTCTCAATACAATGCCATAATAAGGTCCCCAGAGATGAGGATTCAACATATTACTTCAACAACTACTTCGGATTTTATTCGTACCTACAAATAAGGTCTGAGCTAATCCACTGTGATCGCTTCAACGTCATATTATTAAACGTCATTTGAAAGATGGCTGAACTAAATGGAGAAAATAAGAAAGATTCTATTATCAGGCGATTATATAGTGAATCGCTTGGCGCAAGAGTGATTCAATTGTTTAGAAACTCACGCGGGCTCCTACCTTCCCGAGAGAAATCTTTACTCCCGGTACACACAGGTTTTTGAGCATTCCCTTGATATGCGACGGTCGTTGCATTTAGCTTTTCAAAATGAAGCTATTAATCAGACAAAGCATTTTTCAATATACATATTTCAATATGAACGAGAAGCAGCTAAACACTGCCTCCCAAGCAAGGACTCCGCTGAAAAAAGCTCGTATAAATATATATCTCAAAGTATTAAATACTAATAACGTGTTATTTTTTGATTTCGCGGATTTCTCGCTGATAATCATATGTGGTTCTACTTAGATTTATAATCGCTACAGATAAAAGAGACCAAATCGTTGCGATTCTCGACCCATTAAAAGGGCCCATGTAAAACAAAGGTATAATAAAATACTTTTTACATGGGCTCTCTTAATGGGCCGAGAAGCGCAACGATTTAGTCTGTTTTATCTTGGACATGGAACTCTGACACAATGGAACTCTGACACAATAAAGCGTCAGAGTTCATGTCCAAGATTTGACCCTGTTCGACACGAAGGGCACTAATAGGCTCGCTAGAAAAGTTGATTTTATAGTAATTGAAATTTAGGTGTAGATGGAGCTCGGAAAATTACCACTTCTATGTCAATACATAACCTTCAACAAGTTCCTCATGTTCTAAGTCGTGCGTTCTTGCGAATTCCAAATAATATAAGCTCAAAGGATAAATTCAAATTAATGGAACGTCCACAATCTGAATGGAACTCATGCAATTTTAGCAACCTCCGGTGATTTGAGGGCCAGACTACTTCCGAGATTGTTCTGGCGGGTAAGTTTGTGTTGTAATCGATTTTCCGAGTAAACTCTAACCCTATGAGTTTCTGTCGTCATCGATCTGAGAAGTGGCTGAAACTGGTTCCTATCGGGTGCTATCGAGACACAGCTTCGTGCGGATATCATATCGTTCGTTCCGCTTCGCTACGACATCTAAATTTCTAATCTATCTATAAATAAAGTGAGTAATCATAACAAAAACGTCGCGATAATGGAAGCCTCAATTATATACGCACTAGTTTCTTCGATGATATAGAACTACATAGAATACACTTGTTTGCTGACGGTCTGTCAACGAGTTGCTCCACTCTATTTTTTTTTTTAGCGCTAAGTTCCGGTAGACGCTCTTGCGGTAGACTTCAAACCTGACATGTTACGCTCGACATAAAACTTGTTCTGCATCGCGAGGTTTTGTGGATTCTTACAATTTTTAATTCTGTTCAATTTCTCTTCGCTGAGGTTAGCTGGGTCACGATGTGTTGAGGATCCTGACGAGCCTGAAGCATTCGAAGCAATGAATAGTTTTATGTTAGGTGGCAAGTGATCCATATAACAAAAAAGAAGAATCAGGGCATGTTACGTGACGAAACAACGTTGGTGCTTGTCATGCGGATGTATATATCAAACACGAATAAAAGTTTAATTGAAATCGCTTAGTTAAAATGTTTGAATGCCAAACAGTACACACTCGTTGGCTCAGTGTACAGCAGTCAGCTGTTACACGACGGAGTGTTGCCGACTATTCAACTTGGCTAGTCATTATTTGACAGTTATGTCGTTCAGAACACTGAATTGGGCTTTCCTTTGTATAGAGATAGTAAGGGTGGCCTTTTAAAAGTGTAAATATTTTTGACGCACACCATCACTGTTCGGCAATAGCCTCTAGGTGGACTCAGCACGAAAAAAGAGCGCAGTACTCGTTGAAAACACGCTAGATTTAGCCTACTTTTTCTGAAGCAAAACACCACACGATTCCGGCAAGAGAACATGGCGACATCCATAAGTACGACCGGTTGCAACCAGATCGAGCAGAATTTATCTAGTGAAAGATGTTATGTTAGCCTCAAAAGTGCTTCAGTAATTAGAAAAAAAAAGTGAATCAGTTTTAAAAAAAGTTAAAAAAGTTAATCAAATGGTCCCTCAAACAACTGACTAAGCAAGTATGATATGCCTATGAACAGATATAATATCGGAGGACTTAGGATGTCGGACACGTTGCACGTGCGCTGTTTATCGTTCGCTAGTGCTCGGCCTTACTCAGGCTCTACATCGATGGCAAACAGTTACCAAGCGGAAGACGCTACCACATGGCTGTTACTGCAGGTCCATTGTGCTGAATCAACGCGAGTTTAGCGTATCATGGCTTTTTTTTTCCCTGCCGCTGAAGGATAAGCGCTGTAAGGAACAAATTAGCTTATTAATCACCTTTACATCAATCAGTGCATGTACAGCTAACATTGTAACTTGTCGTGCATAACTTACACGTACAACAATAACAAAAACACGGAAAGATTTCAAGTTCATTATACTGAATATCAGCTAATTGTTGTTGTAGTTATACTTACGGAATACGGAATGCGAAAGATTCTAACATAAACCTCTCGCGTGTGCGAAACAACACCCAGTTGTCGGCTTATCTGCCTATTAAGTTAAAATAGTTTAGATATAATGAATTGTACGAATAACGGCCGCGTTCCCTTTCGCTTGTGTACATTCTCTCTCCCCTCATTCGGTAAGAGATTTTATCTTGGGTTTAGGGTCCAGAAGGACGATTTCCGGTAAAAACAGTGCCTTTTTGACATCTAATTTATTTCGGTTTTCGCCGATGTCAAAAAGCTGTCTATAAATTTCCCGGAACATATTTGTTCCGTGTACAGCAAGCACTATGACAGAATTTTTCGAGCCCATCTCGGTCGGCCAATCGAGATCAAAGGGGGATTTTAAATAGAAAACAGCTTGTCAATTCAGGATATGTTACATCATGATTATACAATATTATTAGAAAAGAAGAACCCAGCTGCGCCACAGACTGGGTTAAGCGTATACAAACAAACAAACAAACGGCCCTTCATAGATTCTCAGCATCCTTTTTTGTACAAGTCGTTAAAATGCAGCCATAATAACAGGATTCTAAGAAGAATCTAGTCATCGCTGTCAATATAAGATCGACGCAGAAACGGGTAGCTCATCGAAATAAACGTAAATCTACAGTTCGGCCAGACCCCTATCTGAAAGGGTTGATTTGCCTTTGGTGAAATTAAAAAGATCTCATACGCAGCAGAACAAAACGTTCAAAGGTCTAGCTGCATCGTCTGAATAAGACTACTCAACAGAAAAGACCCGCTAGACGAAGCAGAGTCATAAACGTATACTGCGAATGATAATACCAGGCTTATATTATACCAGGTTAATATTACATGGCCGCCTTACAATTCGAAAATCTTGAATTCACCGTATTCTCCAACTTTCGGGCCTACGGATTACTATTTCTCTCGATCATTTGCAAACGAAATTAGCTGTCATCATATATTTGACAGTGGAGGTGATCTTTTAAACTAAAGTTCGTGAATCCCAATTCCTAGTAAAAAGGAATAATGGATAAGAAGATGAATGAAGCACACGAAGCTAAGCAAAAAGGCACTTGTTAACAGCATCTACATTATGGAATAATCTAGTTTTATTGGTTCTTTATGGAATGAAG
>NW_019213074.1:41750-42816 GCF_002532875.2 Varroa jacobsoni | reverse complement strand
ATTATCAACAACCAAGTATACTAGGAAGTATTTACATGATAATATTCACGTTGCCTAATACTCTTCTCTATGCTCGCCTGATATTTTGAACGATATGAACTAACACGGTAGTGTCAGACGATACTGAAACGTAAAGATACTGGGAGCCAACAAAAGTAACTATTAACGGATAAGAAACGGAAGTATCATCAACCATCAACATATGTACCCCACAACGCTACTGTTAAAAACGCTGTCACTACAATGTTGTTGAACTCGAAATGAGCTTGGGGGGAGTTCATTCCGTGCACGATAGAAGTTACGATTAGATGTTCCGGATAGATTCCTATGGCAACTTACTGCGTCCATGGCACCTGACGAAAATCTCAACTCGTGACGCTTAAATAAAGTAACAGAAATAAAAAAAAAGCTATTAGCTTTATGCGATACGGCGAGGAGCGCACATGCGAGCGTTCACATGTACGTCAATAAAAGACTTAATAACAAGAGAATTGGTCTTCATATATCAGGAAAAATTAGTTTGTAATTATGAATCGAGTTCGACCGTACACGTTGATCTCGCAGAGAAACCTGCCCAGACCAGCATGTGCCTTCGGCCGATCGTCAATACTTCACTACTCGACTAACTAATGCGTCGTGCTTCGGTGACGACGAAAAAGAGGAAAAAACATCAAGCGACATAGCTAGAAATCAGCTTCGGCGGCTACTATATAATAGGATTCAGCTGTGCTTTCGGATAGCTACTGCCCCTGGTGTACGATGATCAGATGGAGGACGTGACTTGGAAATGACTTAACGATACAAGTGGTCTGTTTACAGTAACTACGAATGGGTTCTAACGAATATGCTTATAAATGAATTCGTTGGACCCCCTATGCGACGGAAAACAATATGATCGATTCATTGTATGTGCTCTTTCCAAAAAAAGACAGTCTATATATATATATATATATATATATATAAGTGATATTTTACAGTGTAGCCATTCTCGTTTTTTGACTGTCTTTTTTTTGGAAAAAGCACATACAATGAATCGATCATATTGTTTTCCGTCGCATAGGGGGCC
>NW_019213074.1:26521-41650 GCF_002532875.2 Varroa jacobsoni | reverse complement strand
GCAAAATTAGAAGGTCGGGACTTATTATTAATCGGGACAATTTCGGGACTTATCAGAAAACTCTTTGTAGCGGAACATACCTGATCACGCTATCAGAAGCAAAGTGTGATTACCTCCATCATTATATATATATATATATATTCCTCACTGTGTCAAGTGCTGGCCCTTCATCTGGACGTATGCTATTGGGCATATTTGATTTGGATCATCTAAGCACCCTGATCAGAAATTTCGGCGCCCTAATTTGTACTACCTTGTATCACGCTTTTACTAGAGAAAAAAAAGTATGGAGCTGTCAATAGCATTTATTGAAAGCGGTCTGTTGTTCCCTTTTAAGTGTACCAATCGTACTCAGTAGGAAATTTACGCATATTGGTCCTAAATATTATTGGCTCCATTCGGGTCTGATTTAGACGATGACTATGTTTCGTTATACTACTTTTGGGTCTTGGACTCCACTGAATCGATCCCTGTCGACTGTCCCAAGTTGTCTGAAAGCCGCTGGGTCAATGGTTGGATGTCCTTCAACACACTTGACCTATGGGTCGCGTGGCAATATCACAAGCTGAGAGGCCATTTAGTTTGATCAAAAGCGTGCCTATACGTTAGTTTCAGTGATCATTTCAGTGATTGAATGTATGACTGGCAAAACAAACGAACTTACCTCCAGAAGATAATTAGTATGGCGAGGGCTACCATCACGATGACGAGGACGACTGCAAGCGTTGTATCGTGGCTTTTCTTGCGTTTATGTGTCTTGACCTTTTTTGGTGAATTTTCTGCATACGAAAACATTGTTAATAATTTTGCATTTGTTATAGATTTACGCATCGACTAACGCTTGATAACCAAGACTTCCTAGGTGTCAATACGACGGTGACAAACAATACAATTATTCATAAATCTTCGCAAATTTTTGAGCGCCTCAATAGCTACTACGCGTTACGGAAATGCCATTCAAGGTTGAATTCCGGCATCAAAATTCCGGCAAGTCCTCAACGCTGATACGTTGATGACTGACGTATTGCCAATGAGCCAGCCTTACTCCGCTTTTTAGCGTCTCCGCAGTAGAAATCTGTCAGTTTGCAAAGCCTTAAAAGTAGGATCATTTTGCTTTCTCATCGTTGCCGCCAACCGGGTGCCGTGAAAGTTTTGCAAGAGCAGACGTCGGAGTTCCTCGTGTAAGTTCCTTGTGCAAGTAAAATCCCTTGTATGAGAAAGAGCGCATTTGAAAACGTAACTGTAAATATCCACGCTAGCATTGTGAATACAGCCGTTCAACACTTTTCAATTTTATCCTTTTTTTTTTTTTTTTGTAGTCCACCAGGGAAGCGCATATTGTAGCTCTCCTCAGTGCACAATCTCGTTCGTTGTTTTTACTGCTAGGCCTACTAATATTTACACGATTGCCAACATTTAACACATACGCTTTTTTCGTACAATTCCTTTCGAAAATACTTTGTTATTGGCCATCTACACCGAAAATAGAACCACACAGACCATAGGCCCCGGTCGGATTTTTGCACCTATTTCTACAGAGCATTTTTGTGAATCTATTTGAAATAAACGTATGTGGACACTATAATGAACACAGAAGAAACTCAAGAAATGCAAAAGTGTATCAGTGTCAATAAGCATAAACTGGTCTCTGTTACGCCAAAGTTTACTTGGATATATTGCACAATGTGATGCCAGCACAAATGAACACAGGAGTGTAATATCAATGGCAAGTTGTCAACAACGGAGGCGATGGGCTTCGAATTAGAAAATCAGAGTACGTTCTAGATAAGATAGTTCGCCTCTACCCCTACCCCCTATTGTTACTAAAGCTTCACTTCCGTTCCTATCTCCATACGTTCTTATTAAGGTCAACAAATCTCAAGGCTACATATGGTGTGTTATCGCCTACATGCACCATTCCTTTCCACCATGTCTTCGATTTTATTAACAATGATCCCATACCTCGGCGCTCGCCACTAACAGGGTTCTTTGCACATCGTCGTTATCTTTCTGAATAACTCGCAGTTAGCATAGACTTACTTTGTTTCGATACCCTGGCCATCGACGAACTTCCGCTCTTCGACGCGCGACTCATCCGACTATGCCGGGTCGTCCGACTTTTTCGCGCCATACTTTTGCGACGCTGTGTCTGACGTTTTCTCCGATGCTGTGTCTGATTCTGTGTGCGACGGTGTATCTGACGCTGTGTTAAAGCCTGAGCCGCACGCAGAGTCCGATGGTTTATCGCACTTTGTCGAATCGTCTTACGTACATTCGTCTTTGTTTTGTTTTTCTTAGTTTTTTTAGTCTTCTTTGGTTTTCTTCGTTTGGAATTTTTTCGCGGCATCGCTCTTCACAAGGCGATCTTCATTGCCTAGCGGGTATAACACGACGAGTAATTTCGGTCCTAGTCACACGCACAATACGAGTAGAATCTTGAACTTTCCTGCGACTCGGCGGAATCAATATCCTGCGACGATCTTAAAAAAACGAAAACTTGAAATGACGAGACTATTAACGAGGCACTATAACCCATACCCGCGCTAACAGTCTAAGCTCAGTATCCCTTGCTGAAAAGGCTGTCGCGATGCTCTATAGGTGCCCTGCAGGCAGTCCCAGCTGTTTTTGTGGATGTAACGTTTAGTGACTATATGTGATATGAGTTGCGAAACACGCAGCTATTTCACCTGGACCTTTGCACCGCCTGCATATGGATGTCTCATTTTTGATGGAACTATAATGCACCAATGGTACAGCTCCAAGTGCCTAGGACGTTGTCTCTCGATTGTCCAGTCACAGGTCAGGTTGCCCATTAATGCTTATTTACTTGCTAGTTATTTAGCAGGTAGTTGGTGAATTATCAATGCCAGTATCAGTGCTGTAAACCCATTCGATATGCTAGGGAAGTACGGTATATATCGAGCGTGCTACATATGTGCTGATGAGTGCAACATGTCTCCGCCCTACGTTACAAATTTGAATCTGCATTTGTAGTTGACAGCGCGCACACTAGAAAGACGGCAAATCTTAACACTCCAGATCCTTCAACTCGAACCCATGCGACCTAACTTTAAATAAGTTAGGGTTGATTTCTAACTGGGCCAATATCAATCCAGTCGGAATCATCCGGCACGATAGTAACACGCCGGCTTTGACATCGTGGTACGACACATTATACTCCAAAGCTGGATCGACCGACCGTCATTTAGTTCAGTGTTCATACTGAAAAGTCTGTAACCCGAAAATCGTGTTTAACTTTTTCAAGTTGAGCACCGCTCATGCACAATAACAAATGGGAAAGCATTCCCACGCTGTCAGGTACATGTCATTTGACTACATCAATACTAAATGTCACATGTTACAAGCAACGAGGCGGCGCAAGCGATAGCAGCGGAGATTTGGAATGAAGGTGGCACAGCAGGGCACGAACGCACCTACGAGTTTTTATACTATTAGTATGTTGTCTCAAATTTTACTAACAAAAAAACGAAAGAAAGAGAATTTCTGTCGTTTGCCTAATTTTGTCGGTTTGTTTTATAGAGTACTTCAGATCGGCCGAGAGTATTTGTACATTTTAAGAATGCAGGTCACGGTTCACACATTAAAATATCAAACGGCAACGAAGGTGAAGAGTTCAACATAGCTTTCAATTCTTTCGGCAAAAAAGTTTATAAGCCATATACAATTGTCTTACTTGGAAATGTTTAGAAGCTAGAAAATGCCTACAAAAACCCGTACAACATATTTCTGTGGATGTTTGTTAAGTTTTGAAGTGATAATAATCACTTCAAAACTTAACAAATATAATTTTGAATAAAACATGGCTATCGACGTGTCGAAGTAGTGTGGCTTATGTTGCATGCGTATTTTTCGCTACGATTTTCAAAAGCTTGGTTTTGATTTTGAAATGGGACGATCAGTTCAGGCCTTTCAAATGCTTACGAATCTTAATTAAGTAAAAATTTCGGTTACAAATTTTCCTAGTAACTTTTTCAGTTTCACCTTCTCTAATTTCGTGATTTCCTATTCAATTATAAACCGCTGCGTTCTATCGCTCGGTTCCAAAGGGAAAATGTTTCGGGAACTCGAGGAATCCTTTGAGAGGTAAAGTATGAGGGATTACTCACATAGGTCAGAGACTATACTACAAAATTAAGAGTCAGTTTTGTTTTTTAACACCATTCATAAGAAGCGTCGCGAAACTGTCGACCCCTAATAAGATCTTTGAGGTAAAACCTTATGTAAAGGTTGTACGTATTTATGGTGATCAAGTTTATATTTAGACACACCTTAATGCCCAGAAGGCTATAACCATAATGGTTATGAAATATAACAGAAATCCTTGACCATCGAAAATCCTGGGAAAGATGATTTGCTGTTTACACCTACAGCAAATCCAGTTTGTGAAATGCGGTACTATTAACGCGTTACGCAAGCTTCTATTTCAGGAGGCGCACTCGCTTTATGAGGAAATTATACACTGGCATCATTCGACTGATGGCAGAACATCTAGATTTCGTTAATAACCGGAAACAATGAAGCGTAATATAATCGTAAGTTTTGCTGACAGGTTGGTTGAGCTGTTTCCTGCAATTATTTTACATGGAATTTATTACGTCAAAGAACAGCGAAAAGATATAGTAAATCCAAGAAGATCACGGATCTTCAATTATCCGTAACCAACCGACCAAGCACTTACTCTACAATTTTACCGTATCCAACACATGTCGAAGCAACTCCTCGTAATGAGCAACTACACCTTTATACGCTTCCTGCTGTTTCGATACAACCTCAAGCATGTTGCTTTCTCGCTCGTCTCTTTCGTTTGTTCCAAAGCAACAGAATGTTGCAGTTCAGCTTCACCACCCCCTTCTACAACTGGCATTTCAAGGCTATCGTATCGCTGTCGCATTGCTTAGGCGACCTTTTTTGGCCTGTTCTTCTTCAGTTTTGCTTCAAGTCCATATTTCACTGAAACCCATTCTAAGTGGACGGCAGAGCCCATGGTTACATATAGTCGCTCGTTACCAGCGGCAGGCAAAAAGAGACGGAGTAAAGAACAAGTTTTGAGAGCAGAATGGAAAAGGGTAGGGAAGAGACTCGGCTGAAAACGAATCTACGCCACCAGAAAGATGCGAGGTCGTTGGCTGCTTGACGAGCAAGTGGCAAACGGTATTTTGTGATGAGGTTCGTACACTATGTTTACGTATTTGAGCGGGTCCGTAGGACCGAATTTGCTGTTAGTACTAAGTCAGTGTGTAATGCTCTGGGGGCACAGTAAGTGCTGCTGTGTAGTCAGTGCAATGTAATTCGGCGCTACAGCCGCCGAGAATAAACGGAGGACAAATCTCTCCGCTATTTCCCGGCGCCTTGACATCGTCATCGCCAGCCGAAATAGACGGAAGCTGGTCAGCTTTTTCCGGAAGTGCCCCATTAGGGTGGAACGTTTGGAGCAGCACCAGCAGCCGAGAACCACGCCAAGTAAAGGCGGGCAGCAGCTGTTGCGCTGGTACAATTGACGGTAGTACAGATGGTAGAAGCTGCTCGCAGCGGCTAAAGCGAAGCCTAGTAGTAGTTGCGACTAGGAGCCATCATAGACCTTTGCTTGATGCTTTTGCTACATTTACGCGTCTTAGTTGGCGGTCGGGACTTTGTTTTCACCGGGCTGTTGTCCGTAATGCATGTGTGTTCATTTGCCTCTCAGTTGGACCTGCTCCCGGCACGTCTCTGCTAGCGTGCCGTCACTCAAAGCAGCAGTAATCGTAGAGATAGCGGAAGAAATAGCTGTTCGTATTTGCATTCTTCGTTGCCGTTCGTGTTCGTTGGTAGAATGAGTGGACGAATTGCATGTTAAAACTGGGCGCAAAACTCTTGCGTCCAACGCCCGGCGTCTTGCTACGTCATCTGCTCTCAATCTGGTCGGCGATAACGCCGCAAAATGTCCGCCGGCAATCAGGACAACGAACGAGCGTCCACTACCACAACCTCTTGCAGCTCGCCCCTGTCAGCCTCTTACCCCACTACTATATATACTACTACAGCAACTCCAGCTGGTACACGTAGCCAGACAGTGAGAAGAGAGAGGAAGCAATTGCATGTCGTGCTCCTTCCCGTCATACATCCTTAGGTCCGTTTATCTGGCGGACTGACTCATGTACTTACTAGTAGTAGTAGTAGTAGGACAGAAAGAACAACCTCTACTATGACACGGGAGAGCGCAGGGGCAAGCACGCGACAACAGTCAGTCACCATCGCTGCGTTTGTCTTTCGAAAGAGCGACACCGGCTTTGTGTAAACGTCACCCTGATGACCTACCAGCAGCAGTACTGCTTATTGGTCGAAACGGACAAACGTGCAAGGCATGTTGGTGTAGCATGAAAGAGCGAAACGAGGCAGAAGTAAGGCAAAAGGACAAAGAAACGTGGCAAAAGCGGTTTCGAAGATGTGAGTTGTAAGGTATGTGGGCAAATGCTCCGCTCAATCCTCGTTGATGGCCTGGAATAGGTCGGTGCTGCTGATACCCTACGACTAGCCTTGCTTGCCCGTTTTCGCAGTCCTGTGAGGTGGTGGTGGTACGTTCCTAGGAGGATTTCTTTAAAGGTATAAATCTGCCCATTCTGCTGGTTCGGCATTGGGTTTTCCCAGCTATTTTCGAAAAAGACTCTACTTCATTTTTTTTAGACGATTCCTTCATCTTCTGTTTTGTACATGGGCAAATATATAGGGGAGAAAATTGCGAGATGCCAAATCAATGCCAAACACTGAACTACCTAGGAGTTAGATGTACAAGCGTACGCTGAACTTTGGCCAGACCGAAACGAACACACGTGATGAACCATTTGCAACAATGAATAAGGCAGCAGTAAGTACCCTAGAAAAAAAACGTGCTGCACTGCTTACTGCTAAGCCATGTACAGCAATATCCAGTCGGAGATTGTTAATTAAAGTATTTGGCTCTATATGTAATGCTCGCATAATTAAAGTAACTTATAATCCTTAACTTATGCATCTTTGAAAGGATAGTACTTTTGCATCACAACGGCGAAGTATTGAGTTTTTTACCGCCTAGTCTAATAAAAATAAATAAATGAAACCAGTTTTAATATGCAAGCAGTAAGTACGTATTTCATGTTCAATTTAAGATAAACGTAATTCTGCAGTGGGATTATGTATGGGCGAGTAAAGCGGAAGATCATGCTAGGCAAATACGTTGAGTAATCTGGAGATCGCAAGCTGAACCTTAGGAATTAAAATTATAATCTACTGTATGCCTTGTATGGCAGATATCTCTACCCATCGTTCTCTCGTTTTCTTAAATTGAAGTTCCTCAACACCTATGTAGTGCGTACAAAGTTAGTGTTGGATCAGTATACGCTCATGTCACGGCCACCGCAAATATCCGTCTTTAGTTCGCTTTGAAGTGCGTCTCACAGAACGGACTATAGTGTTGCCTAATACGTCATTAAGATTACGTACAATATCCAGCGATCACCCAGCGCTAATTTCATGTCCCTGCGTATCTGAAGTATCTGGTAGGACGGAATTGTCCGTGTAACGGAATTGTCCGTGTAACATGTTAAGCGCCTTGACGGAAACCGGCCATTATCTACTTGGTTTTTGATCTCTACTATTGTTTTAGGGAACGTAGCGTTCTCTCTGGTTTGCAATAGATCTATGTGGACAGACGTCCGTAGGATTCAGTTTTGAACATGGCGTACATTGTCCGGTCAGCAAAACTTTTTTTCGTCCCCGTATACGCAGCACTTGTCAGGGTCGAACTTCGCTCGTTGGACTAATGAGCTTTGCTTTCCTTACATGCATTGAACACGTTAGCGGGATTATTAGTTGAATTAACTTAATAAGCAATTATGTAAATAAATTTAATTCAAACTGATAATCAACAAGCGGTAACATGTTCGATTTTCACGCGGAGGTAGTTGTTATATTATATATATATGAGATATTTGTTATGGTTCAGGAAAAACAATGTAAGTTACCTTGATGCCGATGTAGAAATTTCACTGATTTTGAAAGTCATTACGAGCAAGGTTCAGCAACTAATGAATAACTTCTTGCAACTAACGTTTACCAAAACTTCATGTACACCGATATGGCAATACGCTATGCTTGTTATGTCAAGGACATATGAAAATTCTCGATAATATTGTACTGTCAGCTTAAAACAGGATGGTAAACATCTATGCTCATCTAAAGCACATTAAGCATCCAACGCATTTTATTTTTATTGGCTTTGTTCTTGCACGCAAAAACCAAGCGCATACAACTCCGTGCTTCGCAGAATGTGAGGGGTGGCTATCACGGGTAATTTTGTATCTTTGGGAACCCACATCTACACCTACATAACATAAGGCAGATATGCCGTACATACGTCAGAGTGGTCTGCAACATCAATAAATATCTTTTGTTTAATTAGTGTTTAATGCTTTAGTTTTAGGCCACTATTGCATTACTTTTAACTGCTGGACTCTTCGAACACAATAAATTACACCTGCTAGCGGTTCTGAAGCTGAACCACCTCACCAGCTCCGAACTCTAATAAGCAAACGCTCAGCGAAGTAGCCCGGCCAGTAACGACAACTGGATATGTATGGAGGTGTTCATGAACAACGCTTCTATAATCACCTTTGAAAGCGTAGCTTCGTCTTGTAGCATAAATTGGGCTAACAAAACCGATGTCATTATTGCTACACTTACGCTAGTAATCCCGGAAAGATTATATCGAAAACGGGTCATACCGCCTTTCGCTATCGGCAAACAGTAATAGTGCTGCAAACCATCATCATTTTTCCTTAGTTTTACTTCCAGAACTGGCCCAACGCGTTGCTTCAGACGATTTTTCTCCATCACGAAACGAAGCATATTCATTCCGGCCTCGAGCATTTTACATCCCGTACATGCGCCGATATTCATTACTGGAAGGGCTGTCGGACTTATCTGGGTTTTTTTCAACAGATCTATGAAACAGCATCCCCACAACACGCCATAGTAACCATTTACCAACGCAGAGATTTAAACAGCCATAGTCGTCTGTTTGTTGTTACCACGGCAAGGCAGTTGCAGAGATGCGCATTAGCCACTCAGACCGCACCGGTCCCTACATCGTGTAATTCTAGATCACTCGTGTCGCAAATTTTAATAGGTAAAAAAATTTGCTGCAATAATATAACGGAAACAAGAAACTACATATCGCTAACCGCTACATCGTCGCTGGTCGACGAGCCAATCCACTGCTAAACTATGCGATTCCACTTAGTTGGTGGCGCAAGCAAAGATTGATGCTGAGATTTCTAAGCGAAAAATGAAATCTATGAACCCCCCTCTGTGTTTCGAGTATTAGGACTGGTATCGCCGTTAAGCCTTATGTCAGAATGTTCACCCTCACGAACCCCTTGTGTGCCAGGCGTAAACCACAATGTATTGCTAAGACTAGCAGCAAATACGTTACCACACAAGGCTATCACGGGGACTATGTATGGCCTCCTAAGATAAGCGAAGGACTCGCTGCTTTTTATTGCATTCGATCAAGTATACAGGTAAGTCGTGAAGCAATTAGTACAAATTGTTCTAGGAGCTTCATTTCTCTAGCTAGATAGTCACACTTCACGTAACGTGAATCGGGTTGGTGTTGTCTGAAAACTTAAATTTAGCAATAGCGGATGGGCTAAGGTTGTCGGAATGCTTTCATTCAGACTTAGGACAAAGCGCTGTTGAGACAGATAAAATTTCTCTAAAAATATGCCCTCTTTTACAGTTTTACTACAGTAAAAGTGCTATTCAGGCCCATAGAGTGTTCGTGTATGGCCTTATCGGAAGAAACGACCTAAAAGCAATTCGTTTCGAAAATTTCAATGGAAAAGATGCTACTCGTAGTGGTTAACCAATCAAGGAAAAAGCCTGCCGAAGCTGAACGAGAGAGGCTATGCCATGATGAATATTCAGAATCAAACAATTCTAAAACATTAAAAAAAAAACATTAAAAAAAACATTAATCAAATACGACAAAAATATGTAACTGTAATCTGTGGCAAAGCCTAGGCTCACGCGAAACAAATGATAATATCTATTTGACCTGGAAATAGGACATAATTGCGTTGGTGCCGCTTTGTGGACAAAGCGATTGATTGTGATAATTGAGAAAAATCGACAAAAACTTGTAGATGGAAGAAGTGTTTCTTTCATCATGACAGCGTTATATCATACACATCTTTAGCTACCCAGGGAAAATGGGAAACATTTAAATGATGTATTCGCGGTGTTTTTGCACCGTTAGACTATATTTATTTCGCTCTTTGCGGAGGCTTCCTAATAAATGATACCACTTGCCATAATTTTTCGTGTAGAAACGATAGGAATCCTACGTCAATGGAGATTATGATGTTATTAAGGATATATCAGAGGTTCATCAGTTAAAGCGGAGTATATTCAGGTAAGTAGTATAGTTTAAGGTATAAGCAATTATTCGTAACAATTTTGACGTAAAAACCGTCAATACTTTTCAAAAAAGTATATAATATATATTGGAGTACAATAAGGCAAATGATCTTCAATGACGGTTATCCATCACTCGCTGCGTCTGTTTGCCTATTTAAGGTCCGTTGCAACGACCGTAAACGGACCTCCTCGGTGCGTTTGACTATCTGTGAGCTCTGATTAGATAAGCTTTATTTAGGTCCCGTCAATGCTATATACTAGGGAGGAAATGATGGGTCAATGGCGGAAGGCAGAGTTTAACACGGGTCGTTTAGGTGCAGTTGCTCTATACGAAGAATTTTGTCTTAAAATTTAGGCACTGATGCATGATATATCATTGCATACATTCGAATCGTAGTGTATTTCCTCATGTTGCCTCCATTCTCACAGCCTTCGGCGCCTTTACGTTATCAAATTGTAAAAAAAGTCGATGCAATGCAAGCGTTGCCTCTGTTAGATGCGTGAATTTTGATTGAACGGAATTGAGTACTGCTGCTACTGCAGCTATTGAAACCTGCTTGGCGAAGCCTGAAAACAAATCATCATCAATGGATAGATGCAGCACCGAGTCGATGATGGCTCAATATCATTTCATAGTGTCTCGGACTCAAAGCCCGCTATCAAGCAACAGCAGCTTAGATCGTCATCTAGCGGTGGCAGGGGGAGTTTTTGAGGCTGCTGATTTCATGTCGCCCTATGAGCCCACCAACGACTAATACGATCACTATTATAACAAACACTTTCACTACCAAGTACCAGCATAAAATAACCGGTCTTGCTGATTCAACTAGAATGCCGTAGTTGCTTTTTTTCTGCCGACTTGGTTGAATTGAAATAGAAAAAGGGGTGGCTTGGTGGTAAGACACAGGAAAAATGACTGCTCGCAGAGAAACGTAGCAGCTTCGTAGTCGGTGCTGTAGCTGTATGCGGGCGCTGGCGAAAAACCAGGAGCCAATGGGCGGCCCACATGGAGGCATTTTTCCTATTCGTCTTTTGGCAAAAGGGTAGTAATAACAGCGCGGGAATAACAAGCTAATACATCCTCTTTTGCTACGTTATTGGAAAGCCACTGCCTGGATGGCTAAAAGAGAGTATCAGATAGATATGAAGTCGTCGAGACGATACGCTGTCTCGATCGCAGTCCTTCGTCTGTAACAAAGAAGTCGCAACGATGAAGATGAACTTCTCTGGCTTTTCCACTGTCTGTCTGGCCATCCAATGTTGGGGTGAGTGTTGGGTAGCAGAAAGACGGCCGCTGATATGGTGACGACGATACGTTGATGCACCAATATACATTTCAGTTACACCATTCTTCGTCTATTTTCACCCCTTTCCCTATACTCCCTCTTTTTTCGATGTCTTTGCATTTCTTTCTGTGCACTTCCCAGTGTTTAGTCGGCAGACTCCCTTAATAACTTCAACATTCAACATGAAAATGTGTATGAGCGCGTACGTGAACTCATGTAGGTCTCTTTGGACGCTTTTAGTTCTTCCGTGCTATCCACCGTTGAGTACCGGATTACTGCACCGTTTTATTCCGATTGTTCAATTCTTTTGTGTTATGCAAAATGTCCAATGCCTTGATCACAAGAAGCTTTTCACGCGAGTGAAACGCTGACATTTATATTGATTCTATTTTAATTTACGCATACTTTTGGTTAGTCCTATTTGAGCACATAGCGCGGCTTTTCTTATTTCCATGTTTTTATTGACTTTGCGGCATCGGAAAGAGCACCTGCCCCTAAAAAATCAAGTTGCTACTCTGTCGAGCTTGCTCGAACGACTGTATATCGGTCGATTTAAAGTCATGCACAGAAGGTTTGTTAGTCTATAAAGGTGTGCTCAAGGAAAACGATAGCAATGCTTGCAAACGATTATTAGTTTTGTGAATGAATGGTTCAACATTAAAACACGGAAGTATTTTTGGCAAGGCAAGGATCAATACAACGACTTGATTCGTGATTGGTCGCGCCGTATTTGATGCGGTATCATACAGGGTGTACTCATCTCATATTCAACCTTTTTATGAAGTTTAGGACACACAATGCAAAAACTGTCAAAACAGACAGCAGCTCGTTTAGTTCTGAAGATCCTAATTGAATACACGTCAAAGCATGTACGAAGTCCACGTAATAATACATTTCGCCCTTGAATTTGGATTTGCGTCCACCCATGAGATTCGAAAAATGCGTAGAACGTAACTGTGACGTCACACGGATTAGCACCGCACAATTTGTGTAAAGGAAAAAACTGATCCGTGACGGGAGGATCAGAAACCACTTCGCACTAGGGTTTTACAACCTTTGTAGTAAGGGTTACATAGAATCCTAGAGACTGCCCATTGTGACATTAATATTGCACTATCCTAAACAGCTTTTTTTCAATCTGCTCGCCTCTTGTCCGACAAAGCAAGATTCTAGTTATCGCTTCAGCGCAACAGGAGTAAACAACGTTAGCAACTCTAACTACGTAAGTATGACCCGTCTGAATTTGAAAATTACCGAGGTTCAAATTATAAACATTACTTCGTTGTTGGGTGTTATGCTTAGTCATATTTTGACGAAGCACGGAAGTTTTTTAATATCAGATGCTTCCCGTTGCACCTATGTAACCTATGTTTGTAGTTTGAGATAAAAAAACATAGACAACCTAAGATAACGCTACCAAACTAAAGAGCGATGATTCTGCCTCCTTTATTATAGGCGGCCTTGAGCTGGTCCCAGTTGATCTTGTAAAGCACTTATTTTTCAGCAAAAGAAACCTTGTGAAACTTGTTGTTTCATAAGAAATCTTAAAATTAACCTAATATAAGCTCTTCTTGTAAAATATGTATCGGAGCATTTTGCAGATATTAATACAAAATGAGTAGTATAACATCTACTAAATGTATCGATAGCTATACAAAGCGAGGTTTGGCTTGATCTGTTGAGGTCGGGACCTGACAAGCTGTGCCACCTAGTGCCTGGAAAGTTAAACTGATTTATCTTGAGAGGCCGGTCTGCCATCCTAAAAGGAAGGTATCACGTACTATGCTTCTGCAGACGGCTTAGGTTTCGGCGCTCGCATTTGTATAATTTATCAGAGTCCTCTAGGCAGTTTGCCCATTGAAAACCTGATATTTGGTTGAAGGGAGAGTGTAAGCTCTAGCGTAAGAATCATCTGTGGCTACCACTAAATCTGTTCTGGAAAAGATGGTGATAAAAAAAAAGTTAACAAGCGTCCGTGGTACTAACCTACTGGTTTGACAAGGCGATACCGAATGAACCCCTTCATTTTGCGTGCCGTATCGCGCAGACTGATCAGCGCAAAACTCTGCCCTAGACATACAGAAGAATTGCCATTTCTGTGCCTAAAGAACGTAGTTGCGAGAATTTGCTGACATGAACATGAAAAAAAAAACAAAACTTTCTCGGTTTTTGAAACAAATGCTTTGAAGTACACGGTAGCAAATTTTCGGGTTATGGTTAAGGCACGTTGCGGAACGGCAGGTCATTCCGGAACTAAGATGTGTGATACTCTAGGCCATTAGCAATATGAACCATAGGCCCTGGGATGAAAGCATACATACAGAGTGGATGCAATGACATGTAATTTTTTATATGCTTTTTGCATGCTTTTTTATAGACGCTGGAACAAGTGGCGCAAGTGTGCCCTCTTTCATCAGCCAACAACAAAGCCTATGCCGTTCCAACACTCTCCTAGTTTCCAACGAAAATATCTGTACACCAACAATCAGAACGCCTTCACTTATGCTGCTAGCTCGTCAGAACCATTCGATTCGTCATGGATTGCTCTGATCATGCCGTAAATATATGATCTTCTAATAATATTCGTCCTTGCTTTCGTACCTGCTATCCGTTTTATTTTTAAGCGAGTCGGGAAGTCTATTATTACTAAATGCCATCCGGAAGTTCTTTTCACTAAAAGCTTTCTCAAGTAGAAAGATGAGTATTACAACGGACGCTATTCTTTTTTTAATCGTTAATCGGATTCTTCTGCCTGTCTGCTTTGTGTTTCGAATTCGAGTTAATAGGCAGTTATCAAGTTAAAAGAAAAGGATTTTATTGAAACTTGTACTGTTCATTTAGAAAGTGCACGGGCGTACAACCAAGCTCTTTTTTTTCGCTCTCTGTACCGTCTGTTACCGAAAATATCAGCGGTGCGTTCGGCGTGTTTTCCGTGTCTAATAAGTAATAGGTCTGAAAAGTTTATAAAGAACAAACAATTGAATCGTTAGAACTCTTTTGCAATAATGTAAGAATGTTCGATAGAGGTATAACGTCCGAAGTTTTCGCATTGTGCAGTCTACGAGAAAATGCCCACTTACGCACATATCAATCATTACGATGCTTTCAATATAGTCATGATCCTATTTCCGTGCAATAAGTACATTTAACTACCTGGGTCTAACCAGGTTTGAAGTTCATGCTAATTAAAAAAAAATATTTAAATAGCCCGTTATTCCAGTGGCATATTCTTGTTCTAATTATCGTAGAACAAAGAACGCTGCCACGAAAATAACTAAAACCTTGACTATGATAAAATATAAGACATCGGCAGCCAGGTAACGTGTAAGTATGTCTATCTATATATAACTATATACATATTTTATATATGTAAAAATATAAAATTATATAT
>NW_019213074.1:0-26421 GCF_002532875.2 Varroa jacobsoni | reverse complement strand
ATATAATAGACTATGTAACGCCTATACGTCTTAAACTCTCTCGGTCTTATATAATTTCATTTTTTCTTCATTTTATGATTTACTGATAAAGACTGTTTTTGGGTAAGGTACACTTTTGTCCTTGGCATTTGCTGATCCTAGGATGTTGACTCGATGTAGCCTTACAATACGATGCAACCATGGACCCACGCCAGCGCGTCACTAATGCACTGTCGAGCGACGAATAGGAGATCCCGAACGGGGCGTCGCAGTCGCACGTGTATTAGCAAAGATCCCGTTGGGAACAATATATCAAATGGTATGCGGTTTGGTGCCTTGCCCCCTTCTGCTCTCAATTGCCTCCTCGTCACTGTTGTTTTTCTTTGCCTCGCAGCAGCATTGCCCCAAGACAAGATTCTGAAAGCTACTAAGACAAGCAGGGCGGCGTGTGGTAGCTAGTGATATAAACAATCCGGATCATTTTCGATACGAGTTGTAGGTCTCTAGCAATAAAGTAAAGTAATATGAAACGTGTTATATAGTCCTTTTTCAAACATTTAGTTATATCTCGAAGTTCCATGCAAAGGAATCGGTGGCAAAAAAATGATAATCCCTCAGCGTAATTCAGCTTGATGTAATAGGTACCATGATCGAAGTTCTCCGTGTTTTATAATGGCTCAGACCTCCCAGCAATGAACACGTCGTCTGCGTCTGCAATAATAGTAAATACTTTCCTCTTTTCTCATCAGGTATAATGAAAATTTGCCAGCCGCTTGTATCGTCAAAGTTTAAAATGACGTACTCATATGGTTCATGAGATACAATCAAAGGCAGATATCATATATTGGATTCTTATAGCGCATAAACAAACATATTGACAACAGAAGAACTTGTCGTTCAATTTGGATTCCACCGGGTGAATAAAAATGCGGTTGAGAACAACGTTTTCTACTGTGCTATTAATGTATTTGTTATTTATATTATATTATAAAGCTTGTCTTATAAGATACGAAAACAGCTCATGGAAAAACAATCAGGTTTAGGCCGCTTGCAACATAGTTTGTATAATCGTACGGAAAGAAACATCTCTCATTACTAGTTATGTACATACCTTTCTCGTACAAGTTCGTGCGCGTCTCGTAGCGTACGAGAAACGTGGCGCTGCCGTCTCGAATCAATTGGCAGCACCGTTCCATGCAAACATTTCTGGGGAACCCTGCCACATCGATGCCGACTTTATTTATTTCCCTAAACTGCAGGTCAACAAATGGTGCTTTGTTGAGAAATGCATAAGCTAACTGTCATGGCTATGCCGTGTTATTGCTTGAAAATATTATCTATACATTGGCAGTTTACACCTGTGTAAAGTTGTGTTTGTCATATTCTGTGATTTGGTCGCACGAAATTACGTACAAACAATTTTACGGCTACTTAGCCATTCGAATTAACGTTGAAACAATGCCATTGTTATATATATGCATGTACCTGGATAAATTATAAACTCAAGTACGTGTTTCGTTATCGCCTTACTCGCTTCTTTATGATCGATGGGATATGCTCGCGTTGTCTTCCGTTGAAAGGGTGGACCACTAGATGCTGTAAAAACACAGGCCATACAGTGATACTGCGCAGTCATAAGTGACGTCTGCGTGCTACTCCCGTAGTTGTACAATTTTCACTAATTACACTAAAGAGTATTGCACGCAAAGCCAATTCGTTTCGAGTTTTTGCCTGATTATCTCCGATGTTTGGATGAAATGGAATATATATTATCTTGAGATCGTTTCTAGACCGACGATGTCCAGTATAGTGAAATCCTAACTTGCTATATCTCGAATCACTGAACGAAGCTGATAATAAAGTCTCTTCTTCTCCAAATAGCTGCATTGTTATGAGGTGGATGAATTTGACTTTCAGACAAAATGCAGTATAAATATCAATAATAATTTGTCCTTTTTAATAGATTAGAGAATATTAAACAGAAATAGACTGATGGAACTAAGTACTCGATTTCTCTGTATGCAGGTTTATAGTTTTTCATTATACTCAACAAATACATGCTGCTGCTGCAGGCTTTGTGAAGCAAGAACCCTATCGGCTTAAGCGATTTTACTGAGATGTTGCGTGTCTTTATTACGGGTTTTGACTGATCACAGGTGAAGCATTGCGAATGTCTATAAAAAAACATCTTTGCTGACCCCCCATGAAATGGTCCCGTAAATGGAGCGTTGCCTCGAAGCACTGCGGGGAATAAGTGCCCAGGCATATTCAAAGTTGCCTTGCGTCAATAAGATTTCCGACTTACACAGTAGCTTTACACCTGTTTTGATGCAGCGTATAAGTAGCATTATATATATATTGATGCATAATGTTTAACGGTTGTGGTTGGTGAAGTCAAGGAGGATCTGTTTAACTTAGGGCTCCTTCTCTAGATTACATAACGGTCGTAAGATATGCTAAGTAAAGTTAGTTTTTTTTAAAATTTCAAAGGACAGTCGAGGAAATCCGTATCTCTAATATTCACCAAGGGCAGCTTAAAGAACTTTAAGCGAGAACACAGTGAAGAGAACGAAAGGGAAAGTGATCTTCCTTTCACTAGAAAGAAACCCACAAAGTTCTTAGCAATTGGCTTTAGCGGTAGCTGTCGACTAGACTCAAAGATGCCCGATTAATTAGTTACCGAATCTACTTCTAATTTACATCGTTGACGTTCGGGAACAATCTGATAAATTGTTGTCAGATATTTATTTCGCGTGATGTGGGTCTGATCTTTATGGGCTGCTACACCATATAGACGATATATTGCTTCGACGTTTTTAACGATGTTGACTTCGTCTATTCTACGACAAGTAGCGTCAATAGTGGTAGCTATTCAGGTCTAGCAAGAATTATGATTCGATAGATGTTTATTCTTTCTAGTGACATTACAAAGGCTATCTGGGTTGGGTTTGGCAGCTCGGTCCAAACATTAAATTCTATATAGAGAACGCACGAAAGCTTCACCTTAGAGACCGCTTGAGAGACATCGATGAGGCTACCGTACCAATTTACACGAACGCTTAATCTTAAATTAGCTACCGACAGCTGGCATCTCGAGAGTACAGCGACTCCAGGCGCGTTTGGACCGTTTGATCCAGTGAATTTGCAGAAGATTTGTCGGTACGTTTTTTTCTTCGCATGCTGTGAACAGTTAAGACACGTACTAGCTCTGTTTGTTCAATGTCGAAAAAGAGCGGTGTCGTACGATCTGACTCGCAAAGCCACTTTTTGATTACATAAAGAAAAAATTGGAGCGAACAAAAACATATTTTAGATGCCGACCTAGGCCATTACGTTGTTTACGGAGCAAGTACTTTTTTTTTTTAGTTGCCAAGCCAGCGCGCGCTAGCTCTACATAATCGTCGCGTCGCAAAATTGTTTCATATTATTATTATTAAAATACAGGCAGTAGGTTAGCACTTTCTGTAACGATTTACCTATGCCTAGTTCGTAGGTATCGTATCATTTAATTAGGTGTACGGCATTACTGGTATAACGTTGACCTAATTAGAGTGCGTCGGCGCTTGGGAGTAAGGCGTGACATTTGGATCGGCGCTTTACGATAGAGAGGTACATTTAGTATAAATTAAAACGAAATCGGTAATAAATAATTCGCTACGCTTTTAAACGTCTCGTATTTGTCCGGAAATAGCCTAATTTTAGTGCCTACTAAGGCGACAGTGGCGATCGCGGTTGCCTTGGAAACAAATGGTGACGCTTCGCGCTGCCCTCCCTGTAGCTATAACTTATTAGGCCAAGCAACCTTACGACCTTTTGTGAATTGTTAGTGTGTATGATTTTTTACCCTGTTTGCGTTTTGGTGATATGTGAAGCTACGACAGCAAGTACCTAATCGTCATTATTACTAGGGGGCTAGAACATCGAACAATAGCAACCGAGTTACAATTACAATTTTCACTTGATTATTTTTTCACCGAAGAAAAGGTAGTAGCATTTCAGAGAAAAAAAAAAAAAAAAAAGTATTCTGTGAATGCCTGCCTTCATTCGTCCGCATCATGAGACCCTCACTATTTTCAGCTCGTACAAGTGCAGGAGTAGAGCAAATAGATCGTTTGATGTTAAAGAAACTACGTTGTTAGGCGTAGATATAATTAGCACGGAATATCACTCCTCCCAATGCAATCTAAAATCATCTGATTTAGAGTCATATAGCAATTATCCAGGAAGTCGTTTCTATATGCAAGGCGTGTAACGGTATACGCCCATAACCTACAACATAAAACAAAGACAATTTATTAAAACTTTCACTATCAAAAAATAGTTTTTAAAAAACGTAATAACCGATATTGTTTCGTCGTCAAGTCATATGCTAGTGATGTAGCCTGCAATGTATCCAGATCTATATTGGAAGTAGTTTCGGTTAGAATATATTTTGGATTGTATTGCTAAAAAGCTTCGAAGTAGGCTCAATCGATGAGTACTTTTGGGCCAAGCTGACGTGTGCGATAGTGAAAACGTCAATTAGATTCTTTTTGCAGGCTTATAAAAAGCTCCATTTAGCGTGACGTCAAGTGATCAAACAGATCATTCACAGTACCGAGTACTGTGTTTCACGTTTGTTGTAAGTAAAACCATTGTGTTCAAGCTCTAGTTTACTACCGCAATGCAGAAACTAGCGGCGTTTTGCGAACGAAATGCGTTTTAATAAACATTCTACCGGTCACAGATCTAAGTGTTTAGCGTCATTTCATAAAGCTCGTTTCATTTGAGCTAACAGGACTGCCAGGACTAACAGAAAATGAGGTCAAACTTTTAACTTAGCGAATTCTAGACCGACAATACCTATTACAAGTATTTAGAGACAATTTAGACAAGACAATTTAGTATTCTTGGTGCGGCACATCGGGTGTCTGCTAATGCTGTTTAAGCTGGTTCTCAAGGGCTATTCATTCAATACTGCGTGCTACGCGTACACCGGCAACGCTCAGCATGAAAACAAATCAATCCTCGATTCAACGTATTCACAAATTTATAGAGGATATAAAAATACAGAGGTTGACCTTTGGGTTTCTTTCGCTTCGTACCGAGAACCGCCCGGCCGTCTGTCTGATGGAGTGCCCAGTGGTAATAGCAGGCATAAAGTCGTAACCATCGTTGACAACTTCTTAAAGCTGGAGCATAGTAAACAGGTTTATTATTAATAATAATATTAGGAACACTGTTATTTGTTCGTATATATACGTATATAGGTAATATTCAACAAGTGACTTATTTCCTTAGAGGACAGTTAGTGAACGCGATACATGTGGATAACGAATTTGCTGTCATCGTTATTTGGCTTAAGATTACTTTTGTCGGGTCTATAAAAAACGATACCAAAGGTAATGCCAGCGTTCCCAGATACATCTCCACATGTGCACGTATGCTTTGATTGGTTAGGTAGGATCAGTATTAGGCCCTCACGGTAAAAATATAGGAAGCGCAGTATGACGTGTGCATGCTTCGCGCGTCGAACGAAACAAATGGGGTACATTTGGTAGGGAGGAGCATTGTGAGGTACATCCTGGACCGTGGTTAAGGACGTTGAATCATATGCTTGAATCTACAGGGGGAGTCGCGTAAAGGAGCAACCTTTCTCGAGGCAATGGCGCTCATAAAAGAACTTAAAAACGAAGAAGGAAGCCTGAAGAAAAACGCATCTGGAGGCAGAAGACGCAAAACAGAAAAATAAAAAGAATAATATGGACAGATTTCCTCCCGTCTCTGCCGTTCCCTGGTTTCCGATTTCCACGCGCAGTGGTGTGTAATGGTAATATGTTTGCTTACCAACAGAGAGATACAGAAATTCGAATCTGGAAGTTAATACACTTTGATCCTTAGCAAAAATTTCAGTAACAAAAAAACAAGGTATAAAACAACATTTTCTTTTTACTTTAGAACGCTTGTATTTAATCATACTTTTCGAATAGATTCATAAAGCATTGCCAAGGCAGTGATGGCAAGCCTTGTTGTAGAACATTCAGCTGGCAGTGGCCTGAGAGAGAAAGTTTAATTTTCAGAGCTTAATTCATAACGGTGCGATTTCAAAATGAAACCGCTCTAGCTGCAAATTAGGTACCGTGCAAGGCTCTAAAGTGAAGTAGCTATAAGCTAATAATTGGCAACACCTGAGAAATCTTGCGCGTACGAAGTCGCCGATAATCTAGAATGTAATCCAATGAAAAGAAGCATATTTTAAAATTAAAAATCTGGCAGCGAATATTTCCAGCGTAAAATTGCTTTCAAGTTGGCCCAGATGCTATCGAGTGCTATAATGAAGTAGTGCTTCAGACTTCAATAAACGGCAGTACGCGGTGCAGAATTCGTAACATTTGGTTTACCTGAAGCACGTTGACGTCGGGTTGAGTTAATGTAGGCCTTTAAAACCTAACTGTAAGTTATTGAAAACTGCTTACCACCTTTGTTTTATTCTGGCGAATAGAGTGTTACACAAGAATGTTGCTTTTAACCCAATCGAGCGTTTGTCTAAATTTCGTCACCTTAGTTGAGTAATAACTTTCTTTTTTTCTTGAGAAATATGCTGTTCTGGAAATGGATATGCTTATTACTGCAGTCAGGAACGTCTCTTTCAAATAAACTGAAAGTCCACTTTATTTCACATTACTAAATACTACAAGAGAAAACGACCATAGGCTGAGTGGAACACTTCGGTACCGCAGTTTTCGCCAAACGCTAAATATTATCAAGGAAATCCAGCGGAACGCTAAATGTATACATTCTTTGTTGGACCGGACATCTGGTGTAACATAGACCGGTAGCGGGGCTCGATCCTGGCTTATCCAGCCAAAGCCTTATTAAAATCAGAAAATCTGTCTGCATCAGTTCGTAGAAAATGTGCTCCAATAATCCGCATTTGATGACGCAGAACGTGGTTATTATAGAGAACTGAGATGAATTATCGGGTACTGATAGAGACGTTTGATAATTTTCCTTCGAAAAAAGTACATTAAACGGAACATTAAAGAAAGCACCGCATAGAACCACGAAAAAAAGCTTACGCTGCCAATTTTTGTATACCGAAGACAAGTCGAACGTCAAAAACTTGCATGTGTGCAAATGTAAGAGAGGGACGTCGCCTTTAAGAACAACGACCATAGCATTTTTCGAAAATGCAATACAATTACCTTCCTTATAAAAAAAAGGGGTCGTATAATACAACTGATATAAGCTCTTTCGTAAATAGAACAGGCCACGCCCCTAACAAAGGAACTATATTGTAACTTCTATTCAAGTTATTTTGGATTAAATCCCTAAATTATCTTGTTTGAAAACTGTACAATAAGATGTCATGATTATACCTATGATGGTCTGTATCCGTTTTACGCACAATCTCCGCATAACGTAACTTACGAAGCCGCTTGATGGGCATCCGAAACGCCGCCTGTAGAACTGCTCAGCGTCTATGAGCGTCACGCAGACGACCATCAGTGGATCGGCAGGTAGCGCAGTTTTCTCTATTGTACTACCGATAGTAGCGGTTCACTCCAAACTCGTGATTGGTCAACAGCGATGTCATTTGTTAAGGTGCTCATTGAAAAAATGTATCGCTATTTCATCTTAATCTTATCTGGCTAACGATGATTGAAGATAAAAGCCTTTTTCGTCTGCATGATCCGGATCGGGTATCGCAAGTATGGCCTTACTGGTCATCGCCGCCCTAAGCGGAAAATATTAAACGAAGTAATTTCACCTATAATTATACCCGTATTCTTTTTTGTTGTTCTTACATCTTCGCGTACAGCATTAATGAATTAAAAACTAAATATAATCACCTGTAATATATTGTGTATTATCTCCATGAACAGGGTTGCTTGGTGCGATGGAGTGGACATGGAAATCTGCATGCATCGTTTTAAATAGGCCTCCTAGGTTCGGTTGATTTTCCCTCCATTTTGCATGATGCTTTTTATCGTTTTGCATTTATCTAACAACTGTATGACCCGCTTTTGATCCTGACATGCACCATAGACGGCTTCGAACTCTCGAAGAATAGGATGTTACTATTTATAAGTGGTCAATCACCGTCTAATCTGTGAGCGGCCGCAACAATTTCTCAAAAATCGCGAGCATAGATGGTGTATTCTTCTTAAATATCTAATCTTATTATAGCTCGATTAAGCCAAACAGTACGATCATTGTCGTCGTCCAGCCGATGTCTCTCGATCGACTTTTACGCCAACAGAACGCTGCGCGTCACCCCTTCCCCACGCGAGTTGGGGTCTATTTTATTGCTATGTTAGTTCATCAGCCCTAGGTTAGGTACGATTATGTGTTTCAAGCTGGCGGACAAGTCTGTGGTGTCCAGTGTGTCGACGAAATTCGGCGGTATATGCGAATCACACACAATGACAGCAGGACCGATTGGCCTATTTCACTCAATGACGCTTAATGAATTGCGCTCAGGTCAGCGGCCTCTGGCTTGTCACAGCTTGTAGCGCTACGTGAAATTCTCTAACTGATATCACTTCATCAGTAGAGAATCATCATATCAGTAGAGACTTACTCTTTTACATACTATCTTGTTCACTAGGTTGTCAATAAGGTAGAATATTATATATGGAAGTTCACCGATAAGAAAAACGGTTCAAGTAATATTCAGCAATAGACTTGAGAATCATGGTACCTCGGAGGGGTAGTAGGTAGATTTTGAATACAGAATTAACTTCGAGCCGATTGGGTTAGTAAAAACCAAAAAGCATTGTAGGTAATGGTTGCCTAATTCGACTTCCTCAAAGCAGAAACAATTTATTTATTACGTACGAACGTCCGGCTTGCGTTTGCCATGTTAGAGAGTATGAACACTCTTCGGGTGAAGATCTAGCGTTGTTCGTGATGAACATACGATGCAGGAACAAAAACCTAAACACAAACAAATAACGGTGTATGGCAGATGGCGTACGGTGCACAAAAGCAAATGATGTGATGCAAATATTGCCGCTACTAGCAGAAGTCGAAACGAGAAATATAGCCTAAACCAATGCAACTTTACAATTTAATCATAAGTAAAACAAGATGGTTCCTAATATATCATGTTAAATATATAATATAGTATCATGTTTTGATAGGTTTTAAAATAATCGTAGTAATAGTTGATACGCAAGTAACACGGAGTACGAGCTTTCTACACTCTATAGTGACCTATAGGAAAAAAAACGACTGTACAAAGTGTTATACAGATAGATTAATACATCAACAAAAACAGATGATCGAAAAACAATTGTAATCCTTTAATAAGCATATGGCTTCAAATTGAACGCAAGCCATAGGCTAAGGGGACCAATAATCGAATCGTGTACCCAGTGACACTTTATTTTTTTCTTTTATGGAGGAGTTTTTTAAATATGGAGGAGTTAGGGTTTTGTACAAATGTATATAGGCGATGAGAACAGGTCCGCTAATGCAGCCGCATTTTTACTTATCGAAGAGAGGCCGGACGAATAAGAAGGGTGACAGATATGGTATACATACGTAGACATCTGCGTCACCGGTAATTTACTAAAACATTGATTTCTGAAGAAAAGATGCTAATTTCGCTTTGTCCTCGTGGGTACGTTAGTCATTGCGCCATTTGACCGGTTATGGTTATGCAGCGTTTTGACGGTTCGGTGGTAAACACCATTGCGATACTATAAGCGAATTACTGCTACATTATATTTCTTCATATATTTCAACAAAATATACCTTGTTTAAGGCTATAGAACAATTAGTAACAAAGCGAAAACGTAACGTAACCGTATGTTGCCGCCTGTAAGCACAAACTGTGTCATTGTTTCAGAAATGACTCTATTTAAACTCAAAGAATAGCTTAAAATGTCTGGTTTGATCGTCCAATGGATATTTTGGTACGTGCGGTTTCTGTTCAGCGGTGAGCTGAATTTCGTCGGCAAGATACCTGTCAATATGTAGTTCTAGATCTAAAGTTATTATGGCTAACAGAACCACTGCCCAATCTGCCTCGACAGTGATCATATCCTGTAAATCTCGACTTCTATTATCTATTGGCACGACGACATTGTTGTTTCAGGTATACCAATACTTGCACTGGCCAGCACAAACTACAGCGTATCATTGTACGAACCACCCCCTACAGCAACAGTAGGTGGGAACGTCGCCAGCTGGGTAAGATATCGCTTTTTTTGGAGGGGAGGGGAGGGGGGGGGGTGGGGGGGGGTGGGGTGGGGTGGGGGGCTTAAGAGCACTTAAGACTTAATAGCACAGATTGCTATAGCCCTTTACAAAATCTGAAGTGAGCTGTTGCAAAATAGATTGAGTGTCTGCTGAATATTATAATTTACATTGGCCTGGTTGACTGATCGCGGTCCGCGAGATACAACAATAGTAAGGCGTAATACGTATGGAGAGCGAGAGGGGTTTTGTCGCAATAAATTATGTCATTCATATAGTAACGAACAGAAGTAGTTTGTGTTTACTTATGCACTAGACTAGTTAAATAGACCGCCGTCTACGTCATTGGTTACTCACAGCAGTTTAGCGAAACACTCTACAGAGTATGTAGGCTCTGACAGTTCGTTCGGAGGACGAATATCCAGATTTAAAACAAACAAACAAACAAACAAACAAACATATTCAAGCATGCGGAAGGCATGCTAATGAACCTAGCAAAACGTACATGTATATGCGTACTGTTTGAAATGGTAGATCCACCTTGACGGAATTATTAGCCGTACTCGGCAAAATCATTTTTTTCCATTTTTAAATAACAAGATAGACTGTTCCAGAGCAGACGTAGGTTTCCATTACACAAACCTTTTCGAGTACCGAATCGAACTAATATGTCAAAAAAATATGTATCAGTATCAGCTGTTTTCGGGATTATCGACATAATCGAAGTGTGTTTGAGCAGTAAAAGGTTAGCTTTAATGAAACCAAGCAGCCTGGCAACTGGTGAGTTTACAATTGATATTGACATAGATTTCCAGTTACTCGTATACAGATAATGTATACTTTTTACTCGATCTTAAACAACACCTATCGTAGACAGCTAGAATGATTGGTATAGCATTCATTCTTATTATTATGGGGCTGTCGGCATTGTTTGTCCCTGCGTCCCCCAATTTTTCGTAGAACATGCTCTATTTTTAAGCAGTTTCAGTTGAGGTTAATTCATTACGGCACACGGACCTAACTCGCTCCATAGCTTGAAGCCTACCTATGCTTCGCCTTCATCCTGTCGGATAAGGATTTGAATAAGTTTCGATCATAATAGTCACTCGACACCATTGGCTGGTTCAAACATTTGCGTCCCGACTTTATTTCGAGCGAGGGTTCTATTTCTTTGATACGACACCTCAAACAGGATATTGAAAACTTTTCTTCGGAGCAATTATAGTACAAGGATAAAAACGAATCTCGAATTTCGATTCGCACGTACCCCAATAGTGTTCACGGGGGACTATTCTAAACTTCCTGCCAGCGATTATGTCTCCCAATTTCTTCCAGTGCGAGTTTTTGAATGGGCGTTAAGTTTATTCAATACAAAGCAAACAATATTATGTTACATCGGTTCACTTTAGTAATACCTACAGAAGTACGATTACGCCATGCATAAGCCTCTGTTAATGCTTTGTTTGGGTACGTTTGCATTCTGGAGAGGTTCTGGGCGATATCTGTCAACTTGCCTCGACTATACTTCGCTCCTATTTGCCCTGCTAGAGCCATAACATCCATTTACGGGTCCCAAAGCTATTAATAGATATTCGCTGCTTGCATGCATCTCGATTCGATTCATTTTTTCACTCAGCTTTGTCCGAAACTGTTCTATTGATTATAGTAATGTCCTATTATTTCGTTCCGTTTTAGCTATGGCCTTCTTCTGTCCACAGACTACTTTTTCGAATTGCTTGACCGCCTGGCCCTTTGTTTGACAGCCGGAAACAGCTCATAGCGTTAATTTGTAACTGAAAAATTACTGTTGCACTGAGAAATCTTTGCCGTCATGAAAGGGCTTTCAATCACCGAACGCTAAATAGGTAACGTTGTTTTTGAAGTTTTGATTTTACTTGCCATCGTTTGTTTGCGAAATGTTATCATACGTATCCTACATTTTTACTAAAAACTTGGTGTAATCTCTTTAATCATGTTGTTCTTAGTTTGCCCCTCGTCATCCAGAGGAAAAAATTGTTACAGACCAATAATTGATTTGGTTTTGTCTATAAAACCTTATATCGATCTACTGCTAGCATAGACACGTTTATACATAACTCGGTTCTTTTAAATAGTGCTCTGCATCTTTACCTTCACTAGTGCTTGCGACGTAGACTGCTTGTACAACACAGCCTATTATAGTTATATATCAATGGCGATATCAGTATGCAGTGTTTGATTTTCTCGTACGCGATGAGGTAAAATAGAGAAAGCAAAAAAAACGGTTCTCTACATCCTTCCTTTACATGCATTTCGCATAGATTTACTGGTAGACTACTGCTCATTTATAGTAATTCTGTTCCATAAAATACCTTCAATCCACTTTGTCTACGTTATGTTTCACTATGGCATCGCTAAGGAAAGATCATAATTTGCCACTCTTTCCTCCTAGTATTTGACTCGATAGTTTTATCAAAGCCTTAACGAATAACGAAAAGTAGAAAGAACGTTGGTTGACTGATTAATTGGCAATAAAAATTCTCCACCAATCAGATAATAAGTTTTCCCGTAGGAGAAAATATATTTCAAAAGCTGTTTATTACTTTGTGATTTCGATTTTGTCGTGGATAGTTAAGTTTCAGCGGTTATTCATAGTTCCGTAGGGAATGAGTTGGTCGAACGTCTATCTGATGGTGAGGGTTGTTTGGATTGAGCTTCGTAGACATTCATGGATGAAGCAAGTTTTAATGAACAGACGTTGGAGCCAGTTTGAAAAGTCAACAGCGACTAACTTACGAGCAGTTTTCAAAAATGGAGTTAAATGTAATTTGTGTTACGGATGCGCGTTTTTATAGATATAAATTAACAATTTATTTATTATATAACAAACTAATTGCGTCCAAATTGAATGATATGTTAATCTGTTAAAGCAGTTGCTAGCTATCATTATGAAAGCTCTTCTAGCTTTGAATTTGGGCACTCTGCTAAGGGCGCCCTCATACGGCATGGCATCGTCTTCTTGGGCGGTTTATCTCTAGTTTTACACCCGCCAAAATTTGAAATCGCACACTGGCTCGATTGCATATAGTTGACTAGTTTAGCGAAATGGAATACGTCGCCTGTCCTTATTACTATTATGAACCGAGAAGTATTTATAAGATGTACTCCGATGTGTATCGACGCGAAGTAGAAATTTGATGACCGGCGTGCGTATTGTTTGGAACGTCTCCACCGACAAATAGGGCTTTCGGATGTCATTTAGAAGACCCAGTACATTGGGCATAATTACATCTTCTATTTTTTCTGGTTCGCACAGAGGGCAGCAGAGGGTTCAATTCCACATCTGTTTTAGCGTCACTGATTACTTAGATGTACGGATTTATAAGCTGCATCTTTTTTAGTTCATTGATGATATCTGAGGCATTTGTGCACTATGTTTATAAAGCCCTGACAACATTTAGCTGATCTATCGTCATAGAAAAATAATTTCATAGAAAAAATTAAAGGTTAACACAGTTACTAAAGTGACTGATAGGACGGAATTCGTCTTAATTTTTAATAAAATCGTATATTGATTACGCAAATAAATAATGTATTTTAACAGTACAAAGCGTCCCAGTGGGTCGCAACTTTGGGCTCGTTCTTCCATATTTAAAAACTACTCTTCCCATTTCGTACGATGGTCAATGTGGCTTTTAGGTTTTTTGCAACAATCTTTTACCTAGAACAGACGGCCCTCAGACTTTTGTTATCTAAAAGATACAATCAACACAGCATGTCTAGCAGGTTATTTTTTTCCGCTATTCCAAGGCGAATATAGGCCCACTTACATTCTCAAAATCAATCTACAGTTTGTTGTGCGTTTAAGTAACTGCACTTAAGTTCAAATCTAAATGTAGACTACAAAGTTAGTTTGGGCCTTCAGATTTCAGCCTCATATGTATTATTCTAGCTTGCCCCATTGCGAGAAGGTGGGCACGTTTTCTGCAGCCAAAAGTCAGCTCTTAGATCGTCCAATTCCTTTCGCTTCCATAATATAATAAAGTAACATTTGAAAAGACTTTGGACAAGAAGCCTCTAAAAACAGATTGCGCCAGCAGTCGACGATTTTGTCTTGGCAGAAAACTCTGTTTATGTGCTGTAAGAACTTCATGATAAGTTTGGTATCGTAAAGTGTAATCTAATCGTATAGGAATCGCTGGGATAGAAAATTCTTATTTGCACAAGAGAACCACTTTAATATAAAATAATACGATGATAATATTCGTTATTGTTATTATTATTATTATAGTCAATCATCTGCTGCAGATGAACGAACGAAGATCCGAGATTTCCTGGGAGATGAAATAATTGTTGTTAATGGAAGAGAATAAACTGGTGTTCAAGTGCCAGCAAGTATAGCGGACGATTTTAGTATCATCTGATGTTCTAGTCTCACTCTGTAACCTCGATATTGGCGATTGCAGGTGGTTAAGATCAATTTAAGGAATTCGGGACAAAGCAACAGCCTATTTGGCAAGTGCCAATTTAAGTACGGCATCACGGTTACACTCAGCGTCACGATTGTCAGAATATAGCGAAAAATGAGGTCTCACTTAAGGATCAACAAAATACAGAATAGTCAGTGGAGAAAAAGGGTACGATACAAATTATGCCAATTTTTGTCCCGTAAACAAAGAGCAGACGATGATCGAAGGCAAAAACTTCAATCATGTTACAACAGAAGGCATTGTGAACCTTGCCGGCCTTTGTCAGTACTGCATCTACGGCATCGTAAGAAAATATCTTTATTGTAGCATTCGCCCTCGTGTTCTAAACCGATTTCCTTTTTCTCGCTAAGAGTTCCGTTATTTCGCCAATAAACTGAATCAATTTGGCTTATTTCATCTTAGATGCTTTGCTTCAGCTTTATGCTCTGAGTAGTAAGGATTTTTACCTACAGCCGGTTCTCAGCTTTCACTTTTTGTATATTGGGTCACCTCAGATGTTAGCCGGAAGGTACTCCAATGAAGACCGTTTAACAGACAGGTACAGGCTTACATTGCGCATGCCCGATGTGCATCGGGCTGTACATCGAGCTTATCTTCATCTACTAATCACCGTTGTGTCAGTGACAACGGACACACGGTTCCTGTACCCTTTAGGGACAAGTAGACGTGCATTCGAATATGTTATTTCTTACCTTCACCACGACTTCCGTGTCGTACTTATGTTTACAGCCACCGCTAGTACCGTGCATTTATTAGTTTATGCGTGCAGGTCGGTTCACCTTGTACGCGGTTACAGATGCTGCTAGTATCATAGAAAGTAGGACAAGAAACCAAAGAACTTTATTCTACGAAGAATCTTTCATTCGTACAGCGATTCGGACCACGTTCAGCTAGGCCTCCCCGATTGGCAAATCCTTCAAAGGTGAAGCTCACTTTAGTGCAGTATCATGTACTGGTAGTTACATTTTTTATTTTTTTCAATTTTTTTTAATGTTAATGAAAATTTTAATGCATTTTCGATATCTTTGTTTTGTTTTACGGTCGTTGACTTCGATGATAAATTTTGCCATCTTTTCAACGCCCAAATTATAAACCTTTGGGTAACGTGGTATGAGTGACTGATGCGCATCTCTTGGGCTTTAAATCATGACCGATAAGTACTCTCCGGCACTGGTTCACAGCTCAGTGTTCGCGAAAAACGCCTACCAGAAATTAATAACTAGGAAAATAAGGGATTAGGAAAAACAGGAAATTTGTAAGGTTGCTATGTAAGTTTGCTGGGTAAGTCTAGACGAATCCAGCGAGACCCACCGTATCCAATTTCCACTGGGAGCAAGTTCTTGAGGCGAAATGCTTGACAAACGAGGTGATTCCGATTAGTTTTACACGTAGAAAATGGCAAACATGTCAAGAAAAACAGAACCAAATATCCATCTTCACGATAGTAAAGGACATTTTCATTAGCGTTGTATTGAAAGAGCTTGCTTGCTTCTGTTCGCGGTGCTGGTGGTGCTAAGACGCCGATTACCTCGTACCCGTTAGTCACGAAGATAAGGACGCTGTGAGCATATCCGTCTGTTTTCTATATCAACTTTATATTTGATATTCTTTACCGTTTTGTTGCCATCTCCAGCCGCAGGACATATTACACAAGCTACCTTTACAGAACAGTGAACAATATCACAATTTCCTTGCACAGAATCGTTTAGCAGTCATTTGCTGCAACTAAAACGAAACACAGCTTCCTGTAACATTGCGTGCTTTGTGGAGTTTGTTAAGATCGAAAGTTTTTGCCATTAAGAAATGTACCTGTCCCGAACATGGTAAGTTTTTAACGGCGTGCGCATTTTTGTTCTAGACAATTCGGATCGTTAAACAGGCAGGCACTCATTGGCTGGCCGCTTTCAGGTTTGTAACTGCAGTTGATGTTGAATACTTTCGCGTTGCAAGATTTGAACGGAAGTTGTTAGAAAAGTATAAAAAGATTCGCTGAGTTCGCTTACACTACGATGATGCAGCACAACAACAAGCTGAATATCAAGATAAATTTTCTTTTTTATGTCATTTGGTAAAGTAGAGACGCAGCTCGACTCAAGGAACCCGACGCGCTTGGGCTGTTTGAAAAAGCGCAGCTCTTGCCTCACGCCAAACCCTATAGCTTCATATTCCAGCAGATCACAACTGCTGGCTAACAGTCGATTCATCTATAGCTTTCCAAAAAAACACACGATCGTTTCCGGCGGATCAGTGAGCACGCAGTAGTCGTAATAGTGATGGTGCATATAACACTATTTGCTTAGTACTTTGTTTAAAGAGAAACAAGATTATTTTTGGCCTATGATCTTATACGTTGCCTACTATGCTGTATCCTTCATTTTAGTTTTCAACAGGCCAACTCAGATCGTGTGGTTGGCGCAATAGACCCGTTGTCGTCTGTAGAACTCTTCTCGATTAAGTCAATCGAAGAATGCCCGTAAGCGGCTTTTCTTCCCACTCTTAGTTATTGAACTTGCTCGACGACCAATCAAGTTAAATGCAACCTTTATAGTCCGGAAAGCAAAGATATTCGTTGATTTTGGTATTGATGGTATAGTACTATTATCTCATGTGTAACTTTAGAGAGATATCCGATATTCTGCTATTGTTGGCATTGTTTTGAGACGAAGATATAAACTAATTCGCGAATCGAGACGCTTCGATAGGACATATCCTTGTCTGAGATCGTTTGGTATTGTGTAGAAGTAATCTTAGAAATCATCACATTGTACTGTCGGAACAGCTTATAGGTCCAAGGAAGCTAGGGCTTTAGGACGCTCCATTTTTCCAGCATTTCTTCCAGCATTTCCAGCAAGCTTTTCTTGGGCATAGGGATGCTTTTTCATTTATAATAATACAGGATTACTCGTGAGATTATTGTGAGAAGGCAATTATTAGGTGGTTACGTGGCATTTGCGTGACATCAAGCGTGACAAGCGTAGAAAGCTTTGAACATTGCTGTTTTATTTTCAAGTTTTTAAGATAACACACCTCGGGACACGGCGAACTTATTTAAAAAAAAAAAACACATTGAAGCGATTCAGAACCGAGATGTTTATGTGGAAAGGGTCGGTGCAAGATGTAGCCTTCCTTGATAATCTGTTGTGTACAAGCCCACAAACCAACCTAACGATGATATCAGTATCAAAATACTAAGCTAATCATGGTAGATATATTTTACATAGCAGACGAATATCAAATCCTCCCGAAGTTGCCTTTAATAAGCGTATCAATGACGATTTTATCTGGTGGATAGAATCAGCATAAATGATTACAGACAAATGTATTCTTATGTCAACTTAGGGACATGTTGATTATTAATAAAGGTATTCTGTATGTTTTCACCTATGAAAAATTGATAGTATCGAAGACCTTGAAGATATTGATACCATCGTATAGCATCCACCTGAGAGGTTGTATCGCTCTTCCGACTTCAGAATTGGACACAATTTCGTCAGCATAGCATAGAGGAAGATAGAGGTGTTGAAGTGCAATTTATAAGACAAACTTATTTACAATAGGTTTATATATAATATCGCATAATATACTATTATCAATCCTACATGACAATATAAATACGCAATAAGAAGAATTTGAAATACGCATGAACATATTGACCTGAATATATTTTTTTCCGTCAGGGCACATTGTCTGTTAAAACACCAAGAACTCGAATAATCCTTGTCTGGTGATTCTTTAAAGTTTTCTGTCATCTGGAAATCCATGGGATATTGCTTCGTCTGTTTTTGTTCGCCATGGAATATTGATGTATTGGTTTTTGAAAAATCTAGTTTGCTTCTCAGGTGCTGAAACTTTAACAGTAAATATTTTTAAAATATTTCCGTAGGAAAAAACGGTGTGGTCCTCGTTTTTTTTTTTTAAGTTAATATTAGCGTCACTAACTGGATAAGCATACGGACTGGTTCAAAATGCCATTACTATTGAAGTGATACTCAACAAGTGAGTTAAAACTTCAAGTTTTCGCCGATATAGAAAGTGCCAAAAAGTTATGACGCAAAGGACCAACGATGGCTACACGAGTCCTAGAAAAGTCTACTCACGTTCCGAATGTTAGCGAAACTGTGTTAGAAACTTCTTTATGTAGGTTTTGTTCATCTGATGCATCGCCTAAGACTAGTGTAGCTTGAAAAACAAAATCAATATAGTATGTCCAATCTATTCTTTTGTCTTTTTCCTTAAAGCGAAGAGGTCTTGTTTTTCTTCTAGGCAAATGGCACCACTGGGGAATATGACTGGTCGTAACAACGCCTTGGAAGCCCTACAGATGCATATACTGTGCTTCTTTCAACTATGTTCATTAATACCTACCAATTAGACCATACCCTCATACGACTTATCCGAAAATACGGTCGTACGCCTCCTGGACGCTGACCGTTTATTGTGCTCCCCTAGCATGCCCGATGAAACAAGGCGAACAAAACGGAAACCACTCCTTCGATAACGGCTGTAGACTCGCACGCTCTCAATGCTTTATCAAGGCATTGCTCCAACGTTACTAGATACCTAAATAATCGTGCTAGGCATTAGCCGTCTAATAGAATGCGATAGCGGCCTTAAACCCGAAACATACAGAAAATATGCAGTGATGCTGCGTTTGATCACTGTATATTGCCGCTGTCTATAGCTATCTCTGTGCTATTTCGAAACAAAGAATCAAGAAGGCCGTCATGCGATTCTGTTCAATACGCGGCCCCTTTGATATAGTCCTCTGTCCTCTTCCACGAAGGTCCTGGAAAGATGTGAACGATGACACGCCACACTACATGAACTCGTCGAAATAATTAATTGTGAAAGTCCCTAGTAGTCCAATGTAGAATTCAGGAAAATCCACTGAAGCGGCAACGCCATATAGTTCAAACTTATAAGTAAAAGCCTTAAGTGTAAGCATAGTAAAATCACCCATAGCAACTGGAATACCCTTAATGACATTATGAAGTTTGGATAATAAATATGTTAAACATTGTAATTTATTATTCGTTTGGTAATCGTCAGTGAATTTCTAAGGACTCGGGTTCGTATTTGGAGGTAATGCGAGCAATCGTTAAAGTGCGTTTTAGCTTAGCTAGGACATGAACAATTAATCTACGAGATTAGGTACCCACACAATGTACCGAACCTATAAAAACAAGGCCATTCAAGTTGGCATACTGTTGCTTATGTCAGCTTTTCATTATTGACGCATTCATCACATGGCAGGCTCTATTCAGCCATCACCAGCTTAGAGTTTTGGTGTGGTCTCTAGCTAAGTGACTTCCGGCCGTGGCAAATTTGACTTATTTTTATGAATAAAGGAAGTTATTTTTATATAGCAATAGAAGAGTACCGTTGAGATGGAAACGTTAGCAGACGACCTACTGTATGACCCAGCATGTATAGTAGATGACTTGGGGACATCTGTATTTGAGTAAATAGGCTGGCCAAATATCATTCTAGGCATTATTAACATATCTTTATTACGGGATTGTTATGCTATGGGGAACAAAGGGCTAGCTGTGGGTTCAAGTAAAACATACGATAACTGGGCGGCGACCGTCTCAAGTCTGCCGGTAGATATACTGCGGACGTCCAGGAGGTTCATAACGTATTTCTAACAGACATTTGGCCAACTACCTGTTAACTTACGCGTTTGCTGCTTTTCGTCTATTTTGTCGCTGTCCAAATATAAGATATTAACTGTTTTAACAGGAGACAGTTAAGGGACAATCGTACCTGTTTTTGGGTTATTCAACTCGAGAACTGGTCAAAGGAAGTGTCTTTTGATTGCGTCCAATAGTTCGACCCAGATGTATCCTTTTATTGAGCCGAAATCGAGCAATTTACTTAACAATAAAAAGCCGGAAGAAAATATCCATGACTAATCAATGACGAAAGATATATCCGATTTAGTAGAGGTTTATTAAATCTTTGTATTGTCTGTAAACACTGAAACCCGTTAGTACTAATAAATCCGCAATATGGCTAGATTATTTCGAATGTATTACCAATTGGTTGGTTGTACAAACGATTTTTGTGTTAGTTACGTTGAGTATTCAGCTGAAGTCAAAATTATTGGGCCTTACATGGGATGTAAACTCGACGCCTCTTGGTTACGGGTGAAATGCCCTACTCGTTGCGAAGTTGAACTGCGAACTGTTTCCAAGATAACCTCTGGAATATTCTATGCTATGATTCATATATTGCAACCAACGCTAATTAGGTTAAGTTAATAATGTTAAGTTAGTTACAACTGGAGTTCAATGCCCCATATCATCTGTGTGTTCGTATCTCGCGTGACGATTCCTTTTTAACGTCAATCGAATGTAGATATCCCAAATTCGTCATGCCACCTCCGTGGTGAATTTCGGAAAGGATATTGAAGTTACAATTACGCAAAAGCATTATTGCAAGTATTATGTATTCCGAATAGTCAAATCAGACTCTTCCGAAGCTCAAAAGTCTATTTCTGAAATCTATTAACATTTATTTAGGCACTTACTTCGTAATCAGGATTTATGGATCTTAAATTAATCTCCATAACAGTCTAATACTTAACTCTTCGGTAGTATATTAAATTTTTTTATTCTACTTTTATAATATTTTTTAATTCTACTTAGAAAGCAATTCGTAAGCTTCTCACGAAGAAAACGAGATAGACTATTACAGTTTTTTTTTTTAACTATTATTTTTACTACGAGATATTTTTTCATACGTTAATGAAAAAAAGATTTATCAAAATGTAGCTGACAACCAAAATTAAAATGAAGTTATTATGCGGTTTAAGAATCTACAGCATTTCATTGTGACCCTTGAATGTTAGAATATGCGATGAAAGTTTTCGTTCGTTTTTCTAAGGAGTGCCACAAGCCTGCTCTGTTTTGTGGCCGACTATACTCTCCGTTTAATTCAATTCGGTAATGAAATCCCACGATTTTTCCACTGGATAGAAAACACTATATGCTTTTTACTCTTCTTGCAATAAGGTATTACCTTGCGTATCCTCGGTCATTGTTTATGACTTTTTGCCATCCTTCTGCTAAGTAAGTCGTGTGTGTCGTTTCGTCATAAGGTAACAGATTTTGTCTCGAATGAAGCTTTCGAACGGCGTTCTGTATTGCTGATCTGTGACTATGAAGGTCAGCACGTACATAACGGTAAAGGTGGAAGTCCGCTGGCGCATGGCCTAGAGAATACGGATACTGCAACGAAATGAAATCTAAAAAGGCAATGTTTGCCTTGTGTAGCTTCGCATTGCCATGGAACGGGTTGACTTGAACTTATATGTCAAATCCATCCGGTTGAATAGTCTGCTTGACCCGATACAACAGCCAAGTGAACGTGCTGATCAGTTGCTCGATTTGTTGGAAGGAATTTTAGGTGAACATGAGCCTTGCAACCCTAGGAAAAGCCAAATTGTTCCGGTAGCATTTGAACCTTGAGGACATATATGGTACAGAAGATCTCTCTTTTTTTTTTGTCAAAACAACTATCTTTAAGAAGTTTAGTTGTCCTTGAAACGCATAACTTAATATTGTTACAACACACTAGTGAAGTAGACAAAGCTCTGCCAGTCATCTAAAAAGCTGGTAGGAAAGTTTGCTTCTGACATACTGCCTTCGAACGGTATATCAGAGGCAAACAACAAGTCGAAAAAGGAACCTTAAGAAACAGTTACCAGCGGGTTCGTGTGTACGATTTCGAGGACATGGTGCTGAATATACCTTTGTTGCGTAACACGTACGGTTACACAATATGAATTAGAAAATTGAGTTTGATTATTGTTTGCGAAGATAATTGTACAGAAGCGTATTTGAATTTATATGACTCAAGATATCAAATAAATATCAATACATTTGGAACATTCCTGGCTTGCTCCCGTTTTGGGTTTAACAGGCACCTTTCTACTAAAAAAGCCAGCCTCGTATAGTTAGTTTCAGTGACGTAAAATTCGTGTGCCTTGGCTTAGTACGAGCTCATTACGATGGGCAGCAAATTATATCTAACATTATTTAATAGCTGTCAAGGCTTAGCTGCTTATACAAATCGAGAGTGTATGAATCAAATTGCAATTTTGATGAGAGTCCTATTCAGTCCGAGATAGTTTAAGGACTAGAAACCCTAGGCTAAGAAGGCTAAATTGCTTGCGCTCTTTTCACGGCAAGTATTTTTTAATTAACTTAGGTCACCAGGTCCGGTGCCATGCACTTCCTAACTTCTATGAAAGACCTTGGGTATTCTGACACATCTTTTAATTCAGCCCAACCTAAAATCAGGTATATTAATTAACTATATATAAAAATTAATTGTTTTTTAACAGATTAAGACAGGAAATGATTATCAAACACAGATTATCGTTAGCATCCCCCGAAGCTCTGGATAGTCGTAGCGTGGCTTATTCAATAGCGCTGTCTTCGATTGAGCATCTTCTCACAACCCAATTTACGTTATTGGCACGTTCAGCGAGCGAATCAAAGTGAAGGTGCTCGGCCTAGAGCTACACTAAATAAAGGAGACTATTACTTGGAGTCAGAAGCAGGTCCAAACAGGACAAATGTGGAACATAATCTCTCTGGATTATCATATTATATATCCATGCCGCCGTCTAATGGAAGAGTGAACCATGCAGTCCTTGTTAGTCGGGTTTCAGTTTAAGTAGCGAATTTAAATAGACTAATTGTAAGCTATTGAATAAATGATGAAATTTATCAGTTATGTTGTCTATAAAAGCAGGCGGATGCTTATTGTCAGTATCAAATTGTCTTTAGTTGCCTTACAGTAGACAATGATCAATAATATTATAATAAACCTTTCCTACAGACGTTCATATGTGTCAAAGCTTACTGGCTATATATTATAATATGCAATAACATAACATTTTTTAGCATTTGATGACAGACGTTTAACAAAACGATTTATATACAGTTCGTAGCATAACTTAAAAATATGATATTATAGAGTACGTTTATACGTGAAATGAAGTTATGATGTTGGAAGTTCACGAAGCAGGACCTGAACCTGCAGGACTAATCAGTCCTCGTGGCTTCCGTGCAACAACACCTCCCCTCGTTAGGCTTAAGAAGGTTGTTGTCCGTGCATTTTTTTTTCTTTGTCGTAGAAGCTGCTAATTGCGAAAAGGGTGATAAAGGAAGGAATGGCTAAAGCGTGTAGAAGGTAGTTAAAATTTTGACAACACAGCAGCAGGGTACAGGCTGTATAGATCCAAGCGACAAATACAGTTTCGTTCGTGCTTTGTCGGCATGACTCCAGGCCGCCTATACATGTATATACTAGTCCAGCGTCCTGAATACATCAGATTTGTCCTTGGACTTCCGTTCCAACTTTCCATTAACAAAACAAAAAATAGTACATGGAAGAGCTCGACCGACTGCCGTGTAAGCTGTAACTTCGAATGACATCCCAGTTGGAACAAGTGGACCGAACAGTTTCAAAGACACATAAGTTTAAACTGACATATAGAACAAGTAACTTTTTTCTATTGAGACAAACTATTTAGTGTTTCCATATTGTGGCTGTCAGCCATTATACGAGAAACTAGACAATGCGCATCATAATCGATCATGCGTTTACGTCTGCCATCCTTTATTCACATTCATGATTAAAAATATCCACAAAATTCTAAGTTAGCCCTTCAAAGTTGAACTGATTGCTATTATAACAAAGCCTCAAAGGTACCTATATATATACCTAGGTACTGAATGTGTGCGGTACTTTATGCTACGTTTTCCACATTACTACAGACGTATCAGTCGATTTCCGTCAATAGTTTGCGGAAAGCATGCGTCAAGCTAGACAGAGTTTAACCTCAGTAACTTTGCCAATATTGTCTCCTTATTGGCTAAATCATTCATTTTTCCTTATTACACAGGCAATACAACTTAGCTTCCGTGCTTTAAACAAGGCTAAGTCGTTCGCCTATTGTATGCATTAGCACGGATCTGCAAGTTCCGATTATATACGATGAATGATTTGAATGTCACTTTTAAAATTAAGTTAAGGAAAGGACGAATACATATCACGTCAATAGACCTCAGTACTTTGGACAAAGTACTGAGGTCTATTGACGTATACAAAATAAAGCCTATTTTTTTTCTCTGTTCCTACTTCCTTAGTACGAAACACAACATATCAAACCCTAACATTGAAATTGTCTTTTTACCATTTAATTAGCCGGCTACTGCATAAATAAAGGGTACGAGAGTCTATGAAATTTCGAAGGCAGCATTATGCTGAGATTTGAATTCATTCGAGATCTTTCAAGTGTAATTCCTGCATTGTTGCAACCCTAATCCTTGTGGTCTGCGCTGGCCGTTGTTGTGGAGAAGTAGTGATTTATCTCTGCTCGGCAATCTTCGCTGTTTAATGCAGGGTTTTCTCATCATTTGCTAGTAGCAACTCATGGAGCCGTTGAAGATAATACGTAAACAAACGCTATAAGCTTTTAAAGCCGCCGGCGCTTGAGAGAAATGTCTCGCCGGGTCGAGTTGCGATTATCGTATAGGGTAAATTTTCTGTCGCAAATCAAGCTTCGTTGTAGTAATGGAGCACTATCGTAACGAGCTTTTGCGTTTTTGCATCGTCGCCCAAATCACGCGGCGCCTATTTGTCTAATTTTTTTACCTTATCATTTGTCCGAGGTGAACGAACGCATTGAACCTGAACGCTAATACATCTACTTTTGGGACTAATGACTCACAACTCGAAACTCTTCATTATTCCCCTGCGCAGACAAGTTTTAGAAGAAGAAGAAGATACATTTGTGAATTTAAAATGTATCTTCCGGAATTTTCTGTAGCGACGGTTCACGTAGAATCGTTACCGAATACCAAAATTTATATGGCGCTTTACGACGGTACTTGTCGTAAACCATTTAGACTTTTTGATGAATCATCGCGCACTGACTACATCTAACCTATTAAAAGTTTGACTAACGATACTCCAGTGATTTCATGTCTCCAAGACAAGAAAAGGCGCGAAATTTTGAAACATGAGTGAGAACTAACATGTCATGCTTTACACTAACCGACCCAACATATGACCCATATCCTGCCTAATATTGGACAGATTCTATTAGGATTTTTGTCCGATAGCAGACGTTCGCTAATCAGCTATTTCTGTTACTTACAGAAAGCCAATTTCCACGAGAACAAAGTCACAATTTAGTTGATCGGCACAGAAAACATTGCTTGCAATTTTGCAGCATAGCTGAAAACTGGCCATTGCCAAGTTTCTTCACGCGGGATAAAATTCATTCAAATGGCCCGGCCTAATTTTAATAATTGTATTTTTTTTTACATGGTTATATTTTAGAGAAGAGAGTACCTGTTAGATCGTCCGAATAAGCTCCAACGCTTAATTTCTGTAACTTATCGAAAGCCTCATTGAACCGTTGATCGTTTTTACCGTGCTGTCTTCTTCGAAATTTAGGCCTGTTATTTAGGCCCAAAATATGATTCCGTTCTATTTTTCTATGTGCAGCATATTTCAGTGACACCTAAACGAGTCTTTATCTACCAGCACAACTTGCACAAAGCTGCTGTTTTTTTTTTAATCAAAGAAAGTTCATTTTGAAAACGAATTATTTAGACTGCCCCTAATCAGAGCTGAGATGGAGGTGAGTGCTGTCCATTAAGTGAAGCACGACACTCTTGGGACATGCAAATAATTTCATTACATACCTATCTTTGTTGTTTAAATATATTTTCTCAAAGATGCTAAATGAAATCCAAGTTGCTAT